>NC_142197.1:322500-350000 GCF_026936395.1 Plectropomus leopardus | reverse complement strand
AAATAAAATAAATCAAACTGCAGCTAATTCACTGACATACAACCGCTGAGTTCCCAAAGCATCATGGGAACTGTAGTTTGACTGCTTTGTTCTAATAAAATATGTGTAGAGGTAAAAAAAGTACAAATGTGAGTCTGATCAATAACAGCAGTTTATTTAATATTTTCTGTTTCTCCATCATTAACCCTTTGAAACCTGGATCACTTTTCTGTCTTCAGACGCCGTCAGAAGTAATTGAACTTTCAAAACCTGAGAAAATATTGGTTTGACTTATTTTGAAGTTGAAAAAAATTAAAGACATATAGAAAATTATTTTTAAAAAGCCAGGGGGTAAATTCCAGAAAATTATCTTTTAATTATCATAATAGTATATTTGAAAATATTTTTATTTTTATTCTTAAGCATTTTTTCTGGTCATAATCTTGTTTTTGTTTTTTATTTACTTTCCATAGTTTTTTGTTTTACTAATTTTTGTCCTCCTCACTAATTACATGCTCATCTCTGGTTCGGTTCTTCTCGTTGCTGCTCGTTTTTCTTCTTCCGTGTTTTTAAAAATAATCCAGCCAGTTTTCTGAGGAGGTAAAGGGTTAACTGTAAAAGTCCACACAGAAGTTTATTCACCTTCAAACTCTATGATGTTTGTCTCTCTGCAGGAAACACTTTAGTGTGTGTGTGTGTGTGTGTGTGTGTGTGTGTGTGTGTCCTGCAGCTGCTGACAGGAAGTCTCCACCCTGCAGGACACACACACACACACACACACACACACACACACACACACACACACACACGCTGGGGAAAACTGCTTTAAAAAGGCTTAATTCAGCACAAATAGCAGAGTTTGACCATTAAATAAAACACTTTTAAATTCATTTTAAATAATGTAACAATAATAAAATTTAATACTTAATCACCTTAGTTTTTCAAATCACAAAAATCAGATCTTTATCATTGAAACAATTAATGAAAAACCAAAAAATAAAAACAGATCAATCAGCTGTTTATTTGGACTTTAATTTATCATTACTGAGTCTGAAAAACCAGATCTCCTCTTCTTCAGCCGAAGGTCCTGACAGCTGTGTCACATGACTGACAGCTGTGTTAACACAGGGGGCGGGGCCTCAGGTTCCCGCCAGCAGGTGAACAACAAGAAGAAGTTTTAATGACCTCATAAATCACAACGCGAGCAGCTGCTCCTCAACCATGGAGGCTCGATCTGTCTCTGACGGCCCCCCTGTGGTCCCTGATGGTTCGCTCCGTCTCTGACGGCCCCCCTGGGGTCCCTGATGGTTGGGTTCGAGTCTGGTCCCTGATGGTTGGGTCCTTGTCTCGTCCCTGATGGTTGGGTCCGAGTCTGGTCCCTGATGGTTGGGTCCTTGTCTCGTCCCTGATGGTTGGGTCCTTGTCTCGTCCCTGATGGTTGGGTCCTTGTCTCGTCCCTGATGGTCGGGTCCGTGTCCGGTCCCTGATGGTTGGATCCTTGTCTCGTCCCTGATGGTCGGGTCCGTGTCCGGTCCCTGATGGTTGGGTCCTTGTCTCGTCCCTGATGGTCGGGTCCGTGTCCGGTCCCTGATGGTTGGATCCTTGTCTCGTCCCTGATGGTCGGGTCCGTGTCCGGTCCCTGATGGTTGGGTCCTTGTCTCGTCCCTGATGGTTGGGTCCGTGTCCAGTCCCTGATGGTTGGGTCCGTGAACTGCATGAACTTTAAACTGCATCCTCCACCTGATTTTATATAATGTTAGTCAGTCATTTTCTGTAACCGCTTGTCCTCGTAAAGGTCGCGGGGGGGCTGGAGCCAATCCCAGCGGAAGGCGGGGTCACCCCGGACAGGTCGCCAGACCATCGCAGGGCCGACACATACAGACAAACAACCACACACACTCACACTCACACCTAAGGGCAATTTAGAGTCACCAATAAACCTGAGCTGCAGGTCTTTGGACTGTGGGAGGAAGCCGGAGACCCGGAGAGAGCCCACGCGGACACGGGAGAACACGCAAGCTCTGCACAGAAGGGCCCCCGCCCGGACCGAACCCCGTTCCAACTGGGATTTGAACCAGGGACCCTCTTGCTGTGAGGCAACAGTGCTAACCACAAAGCCACTGTGCCGCCCAGTGGCTGATTCACTGATGAAGTGAACAAAGACGTATTTTAGCCACCTGAAGGACTAAATATGAGTCCCTGACCCTGACCCTGACCCTGACCCTGACCCTGACCCATCCAAACAGGTTTTATCTGTGAACAGCAGCGCTGCAGGTCTGCAGCCTGCATCACTCACTGCGTTGGTGTGGTCATTGTATTTTATTTCAGAGGACGAGATTTCGTTTTGGGTTAGAAATCACGGTCAGGGACCCAAAGAGCTGAAAATGTCCTGAAATACTTTGTCTCTTTTTGCTGGTCTTCGTGTGTCTGTCGTCTCTCCGTCCGTGTGTTACCGCTGCGCTGTGGTGTTTCTGGTCTGTACTTTCTCTCTGTGTGTTTTTGGAGAAACTTGTCTCCAGCAGAGACCAAAACAGCTTCAGCCGGAGCCAAAACTCACAGCAGAACGTTTCCTGTTTCCTCCGAAATCACTAAATCACTTCCACATGTTCTCTGGGAGAGCGAGGCCAGATTCGGTCAGACTGCTTCCTGTTTCTCTCTGAGTCGGTTTTTATTTATTTCTTCTTCGTCATGTCTCTGTGTCTCTGTGTCTCTGTCTTGTTTTTGTGTATTATTGTTACGTGTATTCTTGGAGGTGTTTCTGTGGACAGCAGCCTGATCTTGAGCTCATTAACTTCGATCAGATGTTTCAGATCGTCACGTTTCTTCAGCTCTGTTTTCGGCTGAAGTCTGAAGCTTCGCTGCGTTCGTCTGTTTCCTCCCGCGCGACCTCGGACTGCTCATTTTGACTTTATGTCCAGAAACTCGTGAAACTAAAAAGTCTCGGTCAGTGGAGTAAAAGTACTCAAACCACAGTGCAGAAATACTCTGTCACTACGCTCAACATCTTTGCTTCAGTAAAAGTACATTTTACTGAAGTATTTTCTGCGAGTACTTTTACTGCTGGTACCTGAACAATGTTGTGAGCCTAATGTATTTGTACTGATTGTAACAGAGTTTGTGTGGTCATGTAAAACCTGGAAAAGTCCTGGAATTTAGTTTCACAAATCTGTACAATAACATGATGCGTTCGAGGATAACCGGGAATGTTAAAAATTCCACAGTAACGTTTTTTTCACAGTTTCTGGCTGATATATGTCGTCACTTTCATTTTTTAAGATCACCGGCGACTTTTAGAGAGAAAAAACACCAAACTGTTTCAAACTGCCAATCACCAAAACACCACTTTTTTATTCGTAAATCACCCAAAAGTTCAAACAAACAAAACTCAGAATCCGCCAAAAAAACATCACTAAACGTTAAAAAATCAAATTTGAATTAAAATTTTTAAAAAATTCAAAAGCATTTTTTTTAAATCAGCAATTTATTTATAAGAAAAATAATCACAGTTGGTTTTTTTTAATCATAAAAAAAGTTAAAGAAACAGGTGTGACTTCCTGTCTGTGTCTCCGTGGTTACAGGTGTAACTTCCTGTCTGTGTTTCCATGGTGACAGGTGTGACTTCCTGTCTGTGTCTCCGTGGTTACAGGTGTGACTTCCTGTCTGTGTTTCCATGGTTACAGGTGTGACTTCCTGTCTGTGTCTCCGTGGTTACAGGTGTAACTTCCTGTCTGTGTCTCCGTGGTTACAGGTGTGACTTCCTGTCTGTGTTTCCATGGTTACAGGTGTAACTTCCTCTCTGTGTCTCTGTGGTTACGGGTGTAACTTCCTGTCTGTGTCTCCATGGTGACAGGTGTGACTTCCTGTCTGTGTCTCTGTGGTTACGGGTGTAACTTCCTGTCTGTGTCTCCATGGTTACAGGTGTGAGTGGGTGGAGCCTGTTGCTGTGTCTCAGCAGTTCGGAGCGAAGCTGTCTGAGGAGGATCTCCTTCTCTCACCTGCAGCCGCAGCAGACGGTGAGACGCACCTGCACGTCACACATGATGTCACAGGATGATGTCACAGGATGATGTCACCGTGGACTCACCTGTGTGTGTGTGTGTGTGTGTGTGTGTGTGTGTGTGCGTGTGTGTGTGCGTGCGTGTGTGCGTGGTCAGGTGAACTTGTTGCCGGCGGTGATGGAGGCGTTCTCGGATGCAGGTGGCGGTCTCTGTCGCTTCCTCTCTGGCTCACACCTGACAGGTGAGTCACACAGGAAGCAGGTCACATGTCACCTCACAGTCACATGATCATATCCAATCACAGGAGTTGTTTTCAAGTTATTTGTAAATAAAGTTTATTTTTTCAGAGACTCACCTGTGCCCGTCTCTCTGTGCTCCACCATCTCAGGAGCAGAATTACCCATGAAGCCATGGGCCTGTGGATCAACCAATCAGAAGCTGCCGGCTCCTCGGGACTCAGCGGGAGCCGACAGGTGAGTTTCTGTCAGATGGTCTCAGGTGAGCTTCGGCCTGCTTACCTGTCTCAACTCTTCTTCTTCTGTCTGACAGTCAGTCACCTGTGGGAGCCCCGCCTCCTGCATTGGTTGCCATGGTGAATGTTTACGTCCTGGTGACCTCGGTGAGGCCGCTGACTTCCTTCCTGCATGACATCAGCGTGGTGACGACCAATCAGGAGCAGCGGGGTCGGCCCACAAAAGTACAACACCTGAGTTTGATTTTATTTCCACACATTTAGTTTTATATTTTTAATTCATTACTTCTTACGTTTTCTTTTATTTTGTGTTTTTGTTTTGTTTTATTTTCTTTACTTTCATTTTCATTTTATTTAGCTTGCTTTGTTTTCTCTTTTTTTTTATTTTTATTCTATTTCTTTATTTTATTTTATTTCCTCATTCAATTTTTATTTGATTGTATTACTTTTTTTGCATTTATTTAACTACATTTATTTTGCTTTATATTTTTTATGGTCAGTGTTTTTATTCTCTGACTTTATGACCTGCCGTGTGTGTGTTTGTGTTCTGCTGTGTGTCGTGTTTTTAGTGAACTGCTCCTTTAAGGCTCTTTTTTTATTCTCTGCTGCCCTCTGCTGGTCACATGACCTCCTCTCAGCTCAGGAGCTTCCTGCTGCAGCAGCTGGGATCCACCGGCTCCCATGATGCTCTGGGGCAGGTGAAGGAGGTGATCAGTGAGGTGCTGCATGCCGCCGTGTCAACCAATCAGAAGCAGCAAACACTCAGCAGGTAACAAACAAACAAACAAACAAACAGTGATCCTGAAAGAGCAGCTTTTTGTTTTTTAGCTTTTCCTGCAGCAGGTGTCAGGTGCTGTTGATGATTGATGGATTATTGAGTGATGGTGATTGATTCTGCAGATGATTGGCGGATTGTCTGATGGGTAATGATTGATTATTGATTGTGTTGCAGGTGTGTGTTGTGTTACCAGCTGCTGACCTTCACTCTGCTGTTCAGCGGCTCCATCACACCTGTCGTCGCCCAGGTAACGCACACACACACGCACACAACCTGTTTATGAGGTTTATCCTGATTATGATCATATTCAGGATGTGATGTCATGAATGAATGAAGGACTTATTAAATTAAAACAACTTATTAAAGAACAAAACAAAAGCAAACGTGTCTGTAACGCAGTCAGTAAAAGTAAAACTCGTGTCGTTTCCGTCACTCATTTCTCACTTTTTTCTTTTACCTCATAAATTATTTCAACAGATTTAGTTACAATTATTATCAGTTTATTCACCACCCACTTAAATCAATCAATCGATAACTCTCTCCGATTTATTTACGTTTCAGTTAAATCGATCGACCAGTGACTCTCTCAGATGTGTTTACAGTCCACATGTGCAGCCAGTGTTTCTGTGCGTTCGGAGAAGTCTGGTTTCGGTTCTTCATGTGCTCAGCCCAGTCTCTCTCACATTACTGCAGCAAATTCTGTTTTTTCAAAAACCGAATCAGCTGTTTACACGCTCAAACACATGAACCCGGTCATACGTGGGTTAAATTTTCACGTCCATACAAACACACTCAGCAGTTTGAACAAAAATGGCTTTTTACGATCGCCTGAAACTTATTTGTGATAACTGAGAGTTTTTCTGAAATGTACGTGTTTCCATTTGCTGTATTTTATACTCCGAATTTCAATTTGAACAATTTGAGTGTTAACGGAAACTCGCCTGGAGAGTCTCTGGACTAAAGCGAGTCTCCGGACTAAAGGTAGTCTCCGAACTAAAGCGAGTCTCCGGACTAAAGCGAGTCTCCGGACTAAAGCGAGTCTCCGGACTAAAGGGAGTCTCCGGACTAAAGCGAGTCTCCGGACTAAAGGGAGTCTCCGGACTAAAGTGGGTCTCTCCAGACTGAATGTCAGATGTTTATTATTGAATATATTTTTAATATCTGACGAGCTGATGTTTCCAACCAGAGAGAAGAGAAATGTGTGTGTTTATCATGTAGTGACCTGTCAGAGGGCCACCAGCCTAAGGTTGAGAAACTCTGCGCTCACAGTGACTCCACAGAACCACTGAAAAAACTCTGAGCTCTCATCTCTGCCTGCTTTTATTGTGAAAACACTCTGAGCTCTCATCTCTGCCTGCTTTTATTGTGAAAACACTCTCAGCTCTCATCTCTGCCTGCTTTTATTGTGAAAACACTCTGAGCTCTCATCTCTGCCTGCTTTTATTGTGAAAACACTCTGACTTTTGAGGAGGATGATGAAGATAATGAATATGATGAATATGAATATGTTACATTGATGATGTTAATTGAATCAGAATAAAGAGTGTTTTGTTTCTGTGACGAGTTCAGCTGATCTGTGATCAGTGAGGCAGCTCCGAGGACAGAGAGGACACTCTGTCTCCATAACACCTGTCCCTCCTCCTCCTGCTCCTCTTCCTCCTCCTCCTCTTCCTCCTCCTCCTCCTCTTCCTCCTCCTCCTCTCTTCATTTCCTTTCTTCTTCTGATCTTCCTGCTTCTTTCTTTTTCTTCTTCAGGTTGAAACTGATTTGACATTTTCTTCTCTGAGCGAGCACACATTTGACGGACAGATCACCAAAGATCTGATCCTGGAGGACACGCTGCACTTCCTGCTGTCCTCAGAGACTCACCTGTCCTCTGAGACACACCAGGTGAGACAACACAGCATTGAACAGCTTCAAACACTGGTGATTCCACCCACAGTGAAAATGAATAAACTCTTTTAATTTCTGTATTAAATGTAATAATTTTCCAGGTGAGTTTCTGTCGTTTCAGAAGATTTCAGTGTCAGTTTCAAAATTATTATTTTACTTAAAAAAATATTCTAGAACAAAAATCAGTGAATCTCTTGTAATACATCATCTGTGTTTTCTCAAAGTTTACCACACAAACATTATTGTCTTTAAAATCAGCTCTGAAATATATTTTGAAAACCCTGTTTGTCTCTGTCTGTCAACAGTACGGTGACTGCAGAGGGACACACAGCGTCTGTCTGTCGGAGGACGAGTTTCTTCTTTTGCTTCAGTTTCAGAGACAGATGAAGACGCCCTCAGCTTTTCAGCTGGTAATTAACAAATATTTTAATGTGAAAAACATGTTTTATTTTGATATCACCCAGAGGAAGCAGATATTTTATCTGTAAGCACGTCATTTATTCTTATGATAAATATTGACAATAATAGGGGTCCCAACATGGAGCCCTGTGGGACCCCAAAGTGAACTGAGGGACTGTTTGTTATTAGTAAGGGGGTTGCAAAATGCCGGCGGCATGTTAAATAGTATTTTAAGTGCTGGGGAGGGACAGAGGTTTCTTTAATTTGGTGTTAGTGGAGGGGCATACAACTTTTTTTTAAAACAATCTTTAAATTTGTTATGACTATTTGTAAAGGAAAAAAAAAGTTTGAATTTTTTTTCCTCTAAAATGTTTTTTGATTTTTTTTTTTTTAAAAACATGTATGTATTGTCTCTCTGTCTGTAGTTGTGCCCCAGCCCATCCTCGTCCTCGTCCTCGTCCTCGTCCGGTCCCCTCAGCATCTCAGATCTTCAGGTGAGGATCAGCCGTCACTATGAGCTGCGGAGGAACCAGAGTCACAGGTGAGAATCGGTCCGTCGATCCTCCGACAGTTTGTTTTGTTCGGACAGGAGTGATGATGTACTTCCTGTTTCCTGCAGAGCTGATGATGCAGAGGAACGGACCAATCAGGAGGCAGAGGAGGAGGAGAGCCCTGAGGGTGAGATGCTGCTCCAAAAACAAAAATCCAGCAGGTGAATCTGCCGTCAGACTCAGTGGCTTCCTGTCGTCCCCTTAGGTGGTCCGTGCGTGGACCCCCACCTCCGGCAGATCTACACAGACCCCCCCCTCACTCTGGCCCCGCCCTTCAGCCCCGGGGTCACAGAGTACCGTGCCGAGGTTGCCTTCGACACGGTGACGGTCCGAATCCAACCGGAGCCCGTTAGCGCAGCCTGCAGGGTCCACCTGGATGAACACCGAGGGCCCAGGTGAGACCTCTGACCTCTGACCTTTGACCAAAACCACCTGAGCCACGTCACTTTTCTTGTGCTGCATTCAGACATCTTTTGCAATATTTAACCCTTTAAATGCCGAGTAAAGTGGTGCAATTTCTTTCAGAAACAGTAAAAAAGGCAACAAGCAACTTGGAAATAAATGTTCCATGAGTCGCAAGAAATTAGTAGATTTAGAAAGTTATTTTGGTTTAAAAAGCTAGGGTGAAAAGAAAAAAGCCTTGGAAAAACTATATTCAAAATGATCATAAGTACATATTTAAAATGATTTTTAAGCATTTTTTCCAGCTTTGTTTGACTTGGGTTTTTTTTACTTCCTTTTTCTTTTTTATTTATTTTTAAACCAATTTTCAAGTAATTTTCTTGTATGTTTTGCTAATTTCTTGCTGATATTTTGTGGGTTCATTTTTTCTGTGGTGGCTCGTCGCCTTCTTTGCCGTGTTTTTGAGGTAAATAAAACCAGTTTGTTCAGGTTTCAGAGGGTTAAAGGCGCGATCTCTCCCTCCTCAGGATGGCGAACTATCCGGTGGGTCTGGGCGACAGCAGGATCAGCATCCTGGTGACGGACGACGGCGAGCCGGAGCCCGTCGTCATGACAATCTACACCGTGCACGTGTACCGTGAGAGCCGGCCCAGTCTGCCCATGTTTGGGGATCACGTGATGTGCAGCTTCCTGCAGGTAGGTCAGCTGCTCTGTGATTGGCTGCTGGGCAGGATGTGATGTCACGGTTAGAGTTCAGAGGCGGGAGATTTATGTGTTTGATTTGAATGTTTTTGAGACACGAGGCAGCTTCATGTGGAGCGTGTTGAGTGTTTGTGCTGCTGCAGTGACGTCTGGATATTTATTTATTAATGTTCATTTATTTACTTAATGTTCATTTAAAGGGACTCAGCTTATCAATAAGCATCGGTATAAAATACAAATATAAATCTGCCGCAGTCAGCAGAAAGGCTGATTTACATCTGTGGTCTCCTGACAGCAAACAGACGATAGAAATATTAAGAAAGAAAAACGAATAAAAATCATACAGTACAGGAACAGTAAATTAGTACAATAAAAAATACTCATATTGTTAAAAGTAAAAGTACCATTAAGGTTTTATTATGTCATTCCTCCTCTTTTTTCACATTTTTGGAAAACCTCCTTCCTGTTTTACCTCAGATTTGTACTTTAATGCAAAACTTGTGTAGTACTCAGTTACGCTGCAGCTCTGGTCGGAGGTGGTGATGTGTGACACGTGTGCAGATCAGAGGTTTAACATGCGTGTGTCCAGCAGGAGGAGACGTCACCTTCAACAACGCTGAGCAGGAAAACAGCAGAGTCGAAAACAGCAGAGTCGAAAACAGCAAAGAGTCAAAAACAGCAGAGTCAAAAACAGCAGAGAGACAAAAACAGCAGAGAGTCAAAAACAGCAGAGTCAAAAACAGCAGAGAGACAAAAACAGCAGAGAGTCAAAAACAGCAGAGAGACAAAAACAGCAGAGAGTCAAAAACAGCAGAGAGACAAAAACAGCAGAGAGACAAAAACAGCAGAGAGTCAAAAACAGCAGAGAGACAAAAACAGCAGAGTCAAAAACAGCAGAGTCGAAAACAGCAGAGAGTCAAAAACAGCAGAGTCGAAAACAGCAGAGTCGAAAACAGCAGAGAGACAAAAACAGCAGAGAGACAAAAACAGCAGAGTCAAAAACAGCAGAGAGACAAAAACAGCAGAGAGTCAAAAACAGCAGAGTCGAAAACAGCAGAGAGACAAAAACAGCAGAGAGACAAAAACAGCAGAGAGACAAAAACAGCAGAGTCAAAAACAGCAGAGAGACAAAAACAGCAGAGAGTCAAAAACAGCAGAGTCGAAAACAGCAGAGAGACAAAAACAGCAGAGAGACAAAAACAGCAGAGTCGAAAACAGCAGAGAGTCAAAAACAGCAGAGAGTCAAAGATGAAGGTGGTAACTTTAGTCAAAATAACTTTTTGTCATATTTTTTTGAAACTGTCATTATATTTAAATTTCAAAATCTGGTCTCTCTGGCTCCGCAGCCCCCGTCTCACGCATGCTCAGCCAAACTCACTACCGTCAGCGCGCGGCCTCGGGAGGAGGATAACGATACAATGGCCGAAGAAACAACCACCAGCGATGAAAAAACGGCTCAGTCCTCTGCTGACAGCAGCAGACACCGCGAGGACAGAGTCACAGACCGAAGACCAAAAACGAGCTAAAAGGAAAGAGAGCTCCGGTCTCATTCTCCGCCGGTGTCTCCGCCGGTGTCCGCTCCGCTCTCATTCTCTGCCGGTGTCTCCCCGAGTGTCTCCATCAGTATCTCTGCTGGTGTCCGCTCCGCTCTAATTGTCCAACAGGTGTCTCAGGTCTATGTCTTTGCTTGTGCAGTAATCGGTTAATGTCCTCTATAAGTGTCCAGATGAATGTGGACACTTTAGCAGAAACTCGTACTCTGCATCTACACATCTCTCTGAAGCATCGTCTTTGCGTATGTGTAGCATGAGAGCAAACAGTAAAATCAAACAGTAAAGTCACAATTTTCCCCGATCAATGAAGTATTTATGATTCTATTCCAAACATAAATTTGTCACATACCATGTATTGACACCGCTCTTCTCCAGGATTTATTATTATTACTGTGATCACAGGCTGACCTCGTTCAGTGAATTGATTTTGATGTTTTTGGTGGCTCAATTTGCACACATTTTAGCAAATATACTCAATCATAGAAATTATTGATAAATATACAAATGCAGCCTGAATAATAATAATAATAGCGTTTCCGGACGCTGCTCTTTTTATTAAAATGTTCTTTATAAAAAAGCATATTTCCTGTCAGACCGACAGCAGACCCTGAAGCCTGCAGGACTCGTCCTCAGCGTCCGCGGGTAAACAGCTGAGGCTCTCTGAGTCGTCTCTTGTTGAGGATGAAAGGCGGCGGCGGCGGCGTGTTCAGTGGTGTCGTGTTGCGGCGGCGGCGGCTGATCTCAGAGCAGCGTCCCGTGTGTTTGAGCGCCGGCTCGGAGCTCAGGTACGAACAAGAAAATCCCTGTTAAGTTTTCTTGTTGCACTTTGTCGCAAGCTGCGGCGCCGGCGTGCAGAATGTGACGCCACGACGACAAAACCTGCAGCAGAAGTGTGTGTGTGTGTGTGTGTGTGTGTGTGCGTGCGTGCGTGCGTGCGTGTGTGTGCGCGGGGCAGCGGCGGCTCTGTAGTCGGGGCCAGACGTGGCGGCTCCCACAGGGCCCCGAGTGAGCTGAGGCGGTGGGGTTTATTTGACCTCTGACCAGGAGAGGACGGAGCTCGCCACACATCTGTTACACTAAAGAAGAAGAAAAAGAAGAAGAAAGTTGTATTTAAGAGTGACAGAAGAAGAAGAAATAAAAGCAGAGGAACCATCAGACTGAACTTTATTGTTCCCATAAAGAACCGACAGAACGTCAGGCAGACAATAAAAATAAAGTGATTGACACAGTGAACTGTTTTTGTCCTCTTAGTGTCCGCGAGGTGCCAGAGTCCCCCACATCCCTGACAGAGGGCCTAAATAAGACCCTAATTTCCTTAAATACTGCAAATGTCCTAAATTTCTAGAAATGTCCTACTATCCTAGGAATGTCCTAAAGTCCTAGAAATGTCCTAAAGTCATAGACACATGAATGGGGCCCGTGAGTTTGGCCCCTGGCCCCCTGTTTATTTATTTATTTACATTGGATCCCCCTAAGTTGTTACCGTAGCAACAACGATTCCTCCTGGGGTCCACACAAACAAGACAAACATACTGGCCCCCTGTGGTTTTTAAAAGTGGCCCCCAGTTGAAGCCAGCTGAGAGTTTCTGGTCTGTCTTTCAGGACTGTGGTCTGCTGGTCCAGCCTGGTCTTTCTTGTGGTCTCCAGCCCCTCGTGGACTCTCAGAGTTCACCGCACACCTGCAGCTCAGGACACGCTGCAGGTCTGATGTCACTTCCTGACACCTTTGAAGACTCATCATGTGATGAATGCAGATTTTATTCTGTCTCACCTGTCTGTCTCACCTGTCCCAGGTCGGTGGGTGGTCCCGTGTCTCAGCTGTTCTGACAACAGGACGTGTGATTGGCGGGAGGTTGCCTGGCAACCAGACGGCTGTTACCACACAGTGGTGGAGCGCCCCCTGCTGCAGGACTGTCTGAGGGACAGGAAGGTGAGTCGGCTCGTCCCAGGTGTCTCACCTGACAGGGTCTCACCTGTTGGATGTGTGTGACCGTCCCGTGTGTCTTCAGGTGCTGTTTATCGGTGACTCGACAAACCGCGGGATGATGTACTTCCTGATGGAGCGCGTCAACTCCAGTCTGGAGGACTGGGGGAAGGCCCACGACACGCTGGTCTACAGGGACCTGAACGGAGGACGGACGCTGGTCAGCTACTCCTACTACCCCCAGTTCTGGTTGGACAGGACGCAGAGACCCACCTTCAGACAGGCGCTGCGCCAGCTTATCAACAGGTGAGTCAGGTGATCACCGTCAGGTGATCACTGTTAGGTCATGTGATGTTGGCGTGCTGACGAGTTTGTCCTCTGAAGGTCACGACCTCTGCTGAACTCTAACCGGACGGTGCTGGTGGTGGGCGGAGTCCAGTGGCTCAACACATACCACCTGAAGACGGTCAGAGACGTCCTCAGCAGGTGAGCAGACCACACTTTCAATAACACTAAGACATAATCTAAAAGATAATAAACACAAACTAATACGATTGGGTTTAAAATCAGTGACGTTTTATTTCCAGTGTCCTGCAACTCGCTGGACTTTGATACAGAATATTAAAGACCTTCTTTAGTGTTTTTGTTGGTGAGAACCAGGTAGACTGCAGTGCTGGGTCTGGATAGTGAGTGTTTTTCAGGTGGCGTCTGTAAGACCACCCAGGAAGCAGTTCTTCTTTCTTTAATCTTCCTTTATTGTGGGTGTGTGTGTGTGTGTGTGTGGTCTGCAACAAACAATAAAAACAGAAATCAATGACATTGCCTCTGTATTAAGTCAGCTATTGTTATCCTATTGTTTTAACAGAGCACATACTTAGCTGAGAAACAGCACAGCGCCACAGTTACAGCATAGATTGGCATATTACACCAAGCATACAACTCAAATTGCACTCATAATAAACTAAATATGACACAGACTGTGAACTAAACGAAGTTAAATGAGGGTGCATTCATCCCCACTATTAACCGGAAAATTTAAACAATACAGATGCATAAAATGTGAACTTAACTAGCTAGCGCGCTAACCGCTAACGTGCTAATCACTAGCATGCTAACCGCTAGCATGCTAACCGCTAACGCTAGCATGCGGGCGGAGGCCGCTAGCATGCTAATCGCTAGTGTTAGCATTGCAGGTAGCCACTGTGCAACTTCTCAACACATAGACTAACTCAACCATATGTAGGGCCTACTTACTTGTTCACAGGGACGCACACAGGTGAACACACAACACACTACCTGCGATTCAGGCAGGGAACAAGAACAGCTAAGAACAGCTCTCTGTACTACTTCTCATGACTGGACCCCTGAGCTGAATGAGGCGAGGTCGCACTCAGATGACGAGGAGGCGGAGCTGTGATGTCATCGGACCGGGAGCCTTTCATACAGTTTTATTGACAGAAAATGATACTGACACATAAATGTATTTTTTACATTTTTTTTAAACCTGCTTTATTTTGGTAAAGTTCAAGACACACCTGATGACATCACTGATCTTTTTCACATCATTTATTGTGAAGGTTTTCAGTTTGTTTCCTGTGTAAACGGCAGTGTCGTCAGCACTTTATATCAACAGCAGAGGATCCAACACTGATCCCTGTGGGACTCCTGCTCTGATCGTCGTGTGAAAACAAAGAGATTTATTGGCTTTAACTCCAGTGAAATACATTAACCGACATCTGCTCCGGTCTTTCAGCCTGAACTGACGTTTTCAGGCAGCTTTAACTTTTCATGGTAAATGGACTGTACTTGTATAGCCCTTTTCTAGTTTTATTGACCACTCAAGGCGCTTTCACACACATTCACACACTGGTGGCCGCGGCTCAGTAATCATTCACACGCACTCACGCTCCGATGACACGGCATCGGGAGCAATTTGGGGTTCAGTATCTTAGAAGTATCCAAGGATACTTCCACATGTTGGAGTCCGGAGGAGCCGGGGACGAACCGCTGACCTTCCGATTAGAGGACGACCTGCTCTACCTCTGAGTGAACAGTGAGATGTTCACAGACGTTCAGGGAACAGGGTTTTGGGCCGAGCTGGTCCTCCTCAATATATATTATATATATATAATATTATTGGTCCTTCAGCCAGTAGGTCCAGATATCAGAGTCAGGGTGGTGGTTACTATGACAACACTCAGTAACTGTTTCCTCCTCCTCAGAGAGTCTCTCAGTGGCATCACGGTGGTGGTGAAATCTTTGGGGATGGGTTTTCATCTTCCCGTGGACGGGATCCGCTCCCTCAGTCTGGTATGTTTCTGATTCCTGCTGCATGAAAAAAAAAAAGCTCTCCTGTGTTCACATCAACGCGCTCCTGTAGCCAGGGTTTTTACGAACCTGACAGAGTTTGGAAAACTAAATATACCCTAAAAGTTTGGGAAAAATCATGGATTTTTTTTCACAAACGTAAAATAATAACAAATGATGTGTTCAAGGACTGTTGGGAATTTGAAAATCCGACAATAATTCCTGTTTTTACTGTTTCTTGCTGTGTGAAATTGTGCTAGTTTCGGTCATAATAAAAAAACGTAAAAAAACAAAAATAAAAAAGCTTTAAAAGAAAAATCGACAGAAAATGTTTTTACATCGCAAAACAAAAATTGAAGAAAAAATCCCCAAAGTTTTGTCTTTAAAATTCACCAAAATTTAAAAACAAAATCAAACCAAACATTTTTTAAGAAAAAAAGTTGCCAAAAATTTTAATGAAAAAATTCACAATTTTTAGTTCAACTGTGTCTGAACCCTGCGTGGGGTTTAAAGAGTTAACATGGATGTGTCGTTTCAGAAAGAGATCCAGGATCTCTACAGAGAGAACCAGAATATCATCAGCACAGCAAAGCATCATGGGTACGAGGCGATCGACACATTCAGCATCACGATGGGTCGATACAAAGAGTTCCTGCAGGGTCGATGTGCCTGCCACTTCCATGAGGTAACGCTGCCGCTTATATCACCTAACAATATTTTATTCATCCCTCTAATAAAGAACAGTGTCGGTGTCAACGTGGCGTCCCTCAGGGAGCAGATCTCGGTCCTCTCTTCTTCTGTCTCAAAAACGCTCTCTGACCAATATGAGAACATCTTACACAGTTGTTTTAATTTGTTTTGTCCATCAAACGCTGAAGAAAGACCGTGTCACCTTTCTGCCTCTTCAGCAGAGCATGCTGACAGAGTCCTGGACCAATCAGAGGAGGCGTGATGGCGTGAATCAGCGTCTCGGTTTCAAAGGTTAACACCGGGTGCATCTCTTCTTCTCTCTCAGGTGGAGAAGAGGTTCTGGTCCTCCAGGCTCTCAGACGACACGACGTCCACGACCAACAGAACCGGATCCTTCAGAACCGCACCTGAACTCAGCAGCCTATCGGCCACGCGGGACACGGACCAGGAGGCGTGGCCTAAAGCCTCGTCCTATCACGTGAGAGGAGCGGTGAACCAGGTGTACTCTGAGATCCTGCTGAGCCGTCTGTGTCCCAGAGACGAGCACTGAGACAGGTGGACTCACAGGTGTGACTGTGCTTTTCAAAATAAAAGCAGGCTCTTAAAGTGACAGAGTTTAAACAAAACAAACAGCATCTGATCACAAAATCACCACAACATTTATGAGCTAAAGTCCCTCCAGAGTTCTCTCATCTACATTTCGTAAAGAATATAAACACTGCCGAGTTTCTCTCAAAAACTCCATAGAGAATTTATAAAGTTACACAGAATTATATTTTATATAATTAAAATCTGAACCAGCTTCTTCCTGAAGCTCCACCTGCTGGTTTCTGCTGCAGATACATCAGTAATGAGCTCTTAATGCGCCACGAGCTTCTGAGGCAGCACAGCTGATTGTAGTGAGCATCAGCTGCTCTCTGACTCGTCCCTCGCTCGTCCCTGACTCGTCCGTCACTCGTCCCTGGCTTGTCCCTCGCTCGTCCCTCGCTCGTCCCTCGCTCGTCCCTGACTCGTCCCTCGCTCGTCCCTGACTCGTCCGTCACTTGTCCCTGACTCGTCCCTGGCTCGTCCCTGACTCGTCCCTGACTCCCTGATGCTGCTCTCTTTACTGCAGGGCGACCTCTGTCTTGTGAGTCCGTACCAGATCGGACTGATATTTTTCGGCCGTGCACAGATTGTGACGTTCTTCGTTCGGTCAGCTAAAACATGCTCATTGATGAACTACTTTCTACTTTCTGATGCGTTTAAGAAGTTTCTTATCCGTGCTAACTACTTTCTGATGCATTATAATTATGTTTTTTAGTCCGAACTAAGTGGCCTCCGATGCATACTAGCTTTTTTCTGATCCTTACTAAGTTTTCGATGCATACTAACTAGTTTTTGATGTTTATTAGCTAGTTTTGCTCTGCATGCTAACTTGTTTCTGGTGAGTGCTAGGTAGCTTTTTTGAACATACAAACTAGTATTTAATGCATACTAACTGTAGTGCACCAGGTAGTTTCTGATGTAAACCAGCTGTGTTCTAGCTACTTTTCTTCTGTGAGAAAAGTCGTTCTGAAGTTTATGAGCTAGTTTTGTTTAGCTTTTGTGTTTCTTTTCCACACTACTAAGGTCTGCTTACTACTTCCTCATGCATACTAGCTGCTTTAATACTTTAAATATTCTATCATGTGCACTAGCTAGTTTCTTATCTATACGACCTCGTTTCTGGTGCATACTTGCTAGTTTCTTAACCATGCCAGTTAGTTTCTCATCCATACTAATTAGTTACTGATGTAAACTAACAAGTTTAATGTCCAAACTAACTATTTTATGATGTGCACTAGCTAGTTTAGCTCGTTTTACTAACTAGTTTCTCATGCATACCTGTTAGTTTCTTATTCAAGCTAGTCTAGTCTTGTTATGCACTAGTTACTAACTAGTTCCTTTTGTGCACTAATTTGTTTCTGATGCCTGCTAGTTAGTTTTCTTTTTCAAAAGTAGCTAGTTTCTGCTGCACACTAACTAGTCTCTCGTCCGTACTATCTAATAACTTTATAAGTATGTTTCTTGTTTGTAGTAACTAGTTTCTGATGTGCACTCGCTACTTTCATCTCAGAACTAGTTTTCTCATGCATACTAACCAGTTTATACTCTCGTTTCTGATGTACACAAACTAGTTTTAGTGCAAAGTAACAAGTTTAACTAGTTAGGTTATGTGTCAGGAGTAAGCTTTTTTCTGTTTCTGCGTCACAATCAGAGGTTAAAATCTCATGTTTAGTCTGTGCTCTCGTTAACTCTTTCACCTCTGTCTCTCTGTGCCTCCTCCTCCTGCTATATTGATATTTATATTTTTCTCTCTGTGCTCAGTGTGCCGTCGGTAACAATCAGAGGTTAAAATGTCATATTTAGTCTGGGCTCTGTGTCCTCCTCCTCCTGTCTGTGTATTTATATTTTTATACCTCAGCCGTTGACCTTATTGTGTATATATGAGATAATATTCAGAACCAAAGACGCGATGATAACTGTGTTTTTATCATGTGAAGAAAAGTCTTATTCTCTGCGTATGTTTCTATATTTTTCTACAGATTTTAATGTGCCTTTATCTCTAAACATGTTTACATGCTGGACAAAATAGAATATATTGTATTTATATGAATGTTGAAGTTTCTGCTCGACTCTGAAATATAAAAAAAAAACTTTACCACAAAGACCATTTTTATCAATAACCAACATGACTGTGAAAAAAACATTAATTCTTAACTAAACTCTTTACTCTTTTTTATAATCTCACCTCAAATTCTGCTTTTTACTCTTCAAATTTTCACAAACTCACCATTTTTAAAAACAGTGTCAGTTGTGTTTTTATACATTTGAATATTTCCCTTCTTCCGTAAAAGTTGATGTCATAAAACTGAAGGTTTAATCACTTTCTGTCCGTCTTTCTTTCTTCTCTTAAATCACTCGTCTTCATCACTTTGACAATTTGGTGGAAGATTTGATGAGAAAGCTTTTTTTAAAATTTGATTAACTTTATTTTTCTTTCAACTCTGAACAAAAGTTGAGTGTGAAAGTTCATTCTTGACCGTTGAAATAATTGTTTTGATTTAAAAAAAAAAAGAAAGAAAGAAATTGGTTGATGTGGTTGAAAGTTCTGGAAAAGGCTTTTGAAAGTTTTTAAAATATGTAAACTTTGTATTTGAAGTGCTGTTTACATGTTGGCTGACTTTTTTTTTTTAATGTTTACATCAAACTCCAAAAATCTGGCCAGTTTAAAGTTTTACTTCACATGAATGTCTTGCAGAAATGGACTGATTGAGTTTATCAATCATAACAAATGTGAAATCAGGAGATAAATTATTGATCAGGTGAAGCAGAATTCACCAGAAACCATCGATTCATAAAATATCTGAACTTTTGTTGTAATATTTTAAAATATTCATGATGGTGTTAAACTGACAAACGTTTGAATGCAGTTTGTGTTTGTGGGGCAGAAATGGTTTTTTATATATTTTTTATATATATTTTTACTCTTCCGAAATCAGTCGGTCTTTTTTCTCTTTTTTCTTTTTTTAAATTGGTAAATCAGTCCTTTTTTTAAAAAAATCTGTTAAAAAAAATAGATCTGTCTTTTTTAAAAAAAAATCGGCAAATTAATCTTTTTATTTAGCCTAAAAAAATGAATAGATCAATCTGTTTTTATTGGTAAATCTGTGTTTAATTGGGTTTTTTAACCAGTTGATTTGTCTCTTCTTTTTTTAACAGTAATTTTTTTTTGTTATACCTTTCTCTTTTTTCAATTGTTAAATATAGGCCTTCTTTTTATTAGGCTTTTATTATTATTATTATTATTATTATTATTATTATTATTATAATTATTTTAATTTTTATTTATATATATTATCAGATTTTTTTAAATGGGTAAATCAGTGTGCGGTTTGTCTCTTTGATCCTTCTGTCCGTCCAATCAGTGTCCAGCTGACGTCAGCTGCTGAATATGAATCCGGTCCAATGAGGATCCTCCGGGACTCGGTCTGGTCCCCTCGGCCCCGCTGCTCCTCCTGCAGATCACAGACTTCTTCATCCTCGCCGCTTCTTTCCACCGGACCGCCAACGTCCCGGGGCGACCAGGACTAATGGAGCCGCTCTGGGCCCGGGTTTAGAGTGATCTGGATGGACCGAGTTTAGCGTGATCCGGATGGGCAGAGCGCGGTAGCTGCATAGGGGATGGAGGGTCGGTTGTGTGGAGTTCTGATCCTGCTGCTGCTCTCCGTGAGTCCGCTCCGCTGCGCCGCCTCCTGGATGTGAGTACACCGTGCGCCGGAGCGCACGGTCTTTACGCACCGCGGACACCCGTCTGATCTAAAGAGAAGACCGACTGCTTCATCCTAAACCCGCTTTAACCACAAACACAGAACAAACACGACACGTCAAGAGATTAGTCTGACATTCATCCAAAGAGTCGGTTATTCTGCGGTGGATCCGGATCGATGCGCGCGCCGCTTTCACGCACAAACCAATCTCCGTCAGAGAATCGATCACTTGAAGGCCTCCGTCTGCTCTGCTGCACGCACATCAAAAACACAAATTAAAATGTTTTAATCTGGATCAGAAGCAAACGGACCCGAGTGAAGTTTGGGATCTGACAGTTTAAAAAAAAACAGGATCCACATAACATGAAGGTTTGCGCGCCGGTTTTACGCAGCTGCAGTTTGGGGACCGAAGTAACCGAACCCCGTTTAAAATGTCAATTTAAGATTTCCTTTGTGTTTCCGCTCACACACACACACACACACACACACACGGAGATTATTATTCTGTCCGGTTTAGTTTTTGCACTGATGAACTCACTCTTACATTAAATCTGCAAAACATTCATCGAAATCTACAAAATGTCCCGTATTTTAGTAAAATGCGCATTTATTTCCAATAGGATCACGCGCCAAAAACGAGTTTGAAAGTTGGATTTAAAAATAACAATAATACTTAGCATTATTATTTTAGACGAGAGGCCGAATTCCTTTTAAAAATCTAAATTGAAATTGTCCCTCTGTGTCTCGTCGGGTGAACAGCCTCTGGATTAATATTTAATGCTGCTGTTAGAATGATGGAATCGGCTCTATAATTCGGGCTGTAGATCAAATGATCAGATTTACACATTTGTGAATAAAATGCCAACTTTTTTATTTAGTTTTGTCTGTTCAGCTACTCATGAGGTAAAATCTGTGGAAACGAGAAAAGAGACTAAAATCTGAGATTTAAAATGCAGAACTCCAACCTGAGCGCCTTCAGTCAGATCCAACAAAGACATTCCTGTTAAAACACACACACACACACACACACACACACACACACACCTTCAGAAGAGAGGACACACTCCTGATTCGGCCTGCAACAAAATAACTTTTTGATAATAATCTTCATTTTATTTATAGAGCGTTTTTCACAACACTCAAAGACGCTGAACAGAGACAGAAACTAAGTCAGTAAAACATCAAATCAAAATAACTTCAGTAATTAAAATCTGACCTTTTTATTGTGGATTGAGTCGATCATTTGGATCTCAGCTGAAACACACAAATCTGCTCGCTGGTTCACTTTCATCTACATTTCTGATCAAACCAAATTCCATTTTGACAAATGTCCATGTTTGTTTTTATTAAACGGCACGTGAGCTTTTATTCGAGCATCGTCTCCAGCGAACAAACGCGCCCTTTAATTCAGCTCATGTTTGATCGTTACTGCACATTTTCTCTGTCTGAATCAACACGAAAAATCTACACGAGTCTCGCTGCGTTCAGACGCCTCTCACGAGCTGTTTAACCCTTTGAAACCTCAGCAGATTGCTTTGATCTCTTTCTGAACAGGGAGGGAAATAATTCACTGAGCAATCTTGCAAGAAATGTCCCACAAACCGCAAGAAATCAATAAAAGGTGACAAAGATATTTATAAATATACATATATATATATATATATATATATATATATATATATATATATATAATTTTCTGCACTTTGTGGGTAATTTTAAGGTAATTTTCTTAAAAGTATTTACAGATTTCTTGCCGTTTTCTGGTCGATGTGTCGTGAAGTTGCGCGTTGTCTTCTCGTGTTTTTTTGAAAGAAATAAAATCAGTTTGCTCAGGTTTCAAAGGGTTAAAATAGATTAAAAAAACAAATATCCTCACAGTGTTGATGAATTTCCGACCTCCTCGGTTGCGCCTTTGTGAACCCTGAAACGATCCACAGGTTACTGCAAATATTACTTCCACAGATTTGAGAAAATCAAATTCCCTTTAAAATCAACCTATTAAAATATTCATTGATTACTGGCCCAGACACACCACATATTATTCAATAAATGTGATTAATTTAACTTAATTTATTTTGATCTTAATCCAGTTGATTCATTATTAAATTCAGTTCATTTATTTCCCACAAAGTGACAGTTATTTTCATAAAGTCTTCACTTTTAATTTGCCTTATTGTCCTCTGAGGCCTGTGGAGGCCAGCAGCAGCGATCAGCTGCCTCACACCTGAATAAAATGTGTTAATATAAGACGCCTTACATCCATAATGTAATACACGTTCATGACGTCTATGTATTCAAGTTTCTGAACGTCGGAAACTTTTTATTCAAATGGACATTTTTTCTGTGAGGATTAATGCGGATGTCTGTTCCTCCTCCTCCTTTCTCTTCCTCTCTCCTCCTCCTCTCTCTTCCTCTCTTCTCTCTCTTCCTCTCTCCTCCTCCTCTCTTCTCTCTCTTCCTCCTCCTCCTCCTCCTCTCTCTTCCTCCTCCTCCTCTTCCTCCTCCTCCTCTCTCCTCCCCCTTCTCCTCCTCTCTCTTCATCCTCCTCTCTCCTCCTCCTCCTCTTCCTCTCTCTTCCTCTCTCCTCCTCCTCTCTCCTCCTCCTCCTCCTCCTGTCTCTTCATCCTCCTCTCTCCTCCTCCTCCTCTTCCACTCTCCTCTCTCTTCCTCTCTCCTCCTCCTCTCTCCTCCTCCTCTTTCTCTCTCCTCCTCCTCTCTCTTCCTCTCTCCTCCTCCTATTCCTCCTCCTCCTCTCTCCTCCTCCTCCTTCTCCTCCTGTCTCTTCATCCTCCTCTCTCCTCCTCCTCCTCCTCCTCTCTCCTCCTCCTCCTCTTCCTCTCTCCTCCTCCTCTTTCTCTCTCCTCCTCCTCTCTCTTCCTCTCTCCTCCTCCTCTTCCTCCTCCTCCTTCTCCTCCTGTCTCGTCATCCTCCTCCTCCTCTTCCTCTCTCCTCTCTCCTCCTCTCTCCTCCTCCTCTCTCCTCCTCCTCTTTCTCTCTCCTCCTCCTCTCTCTTCCTCTCTCCTCCTCCTCTTCCTCCTCCTCCTTCTCCTCCTGTCTCTTCATCCTCCTCTCTCCTCCTCCTCTTCCTCCTCCTCCTCTCTCCTCCTCCTCCTTCTCCTCCTGTCTCTTCATCCTCCTCTCTCCTCCTCTTCCTCCTCCTCCTCCTCCTCCTCCTCTCTCCTCCTATCTCTTCCTCCTCCTCTCTCCTCCTCCTCCTCTTCCTCTCTCCTCCCTCCTCCTCCCTCCTCCTCCTCTCTCCTCCTCCTCTTTCTCTCCTCCTCCTCCTCTCTTCCTCTCTCCCCCTCCTCTTCCTCCTCCTCCTTCTCCTCCTGTCTCTTCATCCTCCTCTCTCCTCCTCTTCCTCCTCCTCCTCCTCCTCTCTCCTCCTCCTCCTTCTCCTCCTGTCTCTTCATCCTCCTCTCTCCTCCTCCTCCTCCTCCTCCTCTCTCCTCCTGTCTCTTCATCCTCCTCTCTCCTCCTCCTCCTCCTCTTCCTCTCTCCTCTCTCCTCCTCTCTCATCCTCCTCTCTCCTCCTCCTCTTTCTCTCCTCCTCCTCCTCTCTCTTCCTCTCTCCTCCTCCTCTTCCTCCTCCTCCTTCTCCTCCTGTCTCTTTATCCTCCTCTCTCCTCCTCTCTCCTCCTCTCTCCTCCTCCTCCTCTTCCTCTCTCCTCCTCTCTCCTCCTCCTCCTCCTCCTCCTCAGGTGGTTGGGTGTGACCTCGGCGGCTCTGGAGGAGGAGCAGGTGTGCTCTGACCTCCCTCTGAGCCACAGACAGCGTGACTTGTGTCGTCAGAAGCTCTTCCTGCTGCCGAGTATTCGGGACGGAGCTCGTCTGGCCATCGCCGAGTGTCAGAGTCAGTTCAGACAGGAGAGGTGGAACTGCTCCACCACCGAGCAGCCCAGCGTGTTCGGACACGAGCTGACCAGCGGTGAGGACCGCCGACACCGTCATGACCCCGCTGCAAAGAAACAAAAAAACAGACACAACAACAGGAAGTTAACAACACACCACGAAATAAAAACTACAGCAGACACACTCAGCTCACAGCCGGGGGCCAAATCTGGCCCCCAACATTTGCCACGCGTCCTTAAATCCTGGAAACGTCCTAAAATCCTAAAAATGTCCTGAAATGTCGATGATAAATGGAGGAACTTTGTTCCAGCTCAGTCTGTTCTGATCTGGTTCTCAGACCTATGGTGACCCCCCTCCCTCTTGTCCTGCAGGAACCAAAGAAACGGCGTTTATCTACGCGGTGATGGCGGCGGGGCTGGTCCACGCTGTCACGCGCTCCTGTAGTCATGGCAACATGACGGAGTGCGGCTGCGACGCTCGGCTTCGGGGCGGCGGCTCGCCGGCGGAGGGCTGGCACTGGGGCGGCTGCTCGGACCACGTTCAGTACGGGATCTGGTTCAGCCGCAAGTTCATCGACCACAGCGTGAAAAACACGTCGACCGCCACCAGAGGAGGGTACACGCTGAGCACCGCCAACCAGCACAACAGCGAGGCTGGCCGCCAGGTGACCACGCCCACAGGAAACACCTCCTTTACCTGATCGATCAGAGTCTGAAGCAACAAACCGATGATCAGTGTTTTTATTCTTCTTCTCTGCTTCAGGCGATCGTCCGGACGATGTCCACGCACTGCCGTTGCCACGGCGTCTCCGGCTCCTGTGCGGTGAAGACCTGTTGGAAGACGGTGGCGCCCTTTGAGCGAGTCGGCGTCTACCTGAAGGAGCAGTACGAGCGCAGCGTGCAGGTGTCGGACCGCTCGAGGAGGAAGACGAGGAGGAAGGATCAGCGGCGCCTCCCCGTCCACGCGCATCAGCTCATCTTCTTCAACAAGTCGCCAAACTACTGCGTGGAGGACCCGCGGCGGGGCGTCGCCGGCACCAGAGGGCGCCGCTGCAACCGCACGTCCGCGGGCTCAGACAGCTGCGTCCTGCTGTGCTGCGGCCGCGGATACAACACGCACCTGGTGAGACACGTCCAACGCTGCGAGTGCAAGTTTGTCTGGTGCTGCTACGTCCGCTGCAGGCGCTGCGAGAGCATGAACGACATGCACACCTGTAAATAAAGACGACAGGAGCACACCTGTAAATAAAGACGACAGGAGCACACCTGCAAGTAAAGACGACAGGAGCACACCTGTAAATAAAGACGACAGGAGCACACCTGTAAATAAAGACGACAGGAGCACACCTGTAAATAAAGACGACAGGAGCACACCTGTAAATAAAGACGACAGGAGCACACCTGCAAGTAAAGACAAACAGAACACACCTTGACAGAAAGACAACAACAAAGACACATTTGACACATAGTCCTGAACACTCTCTCTGTCTCTCTCTCTCCATCTATATCTGTCTCTGTCTCTCTGTCCCTCTCTCTGTCTGTCTCTGTCTCTCTGACAGCTAAGTAAACAGGTAAACAGGTAAACAGGTGAACAGGTGAACAGCGCTATCTAGCGGTTTGACCCTGGTCTTACGCCGCACTATAAACACACTGTGGCACTAGTTAAGGTGTGTAGATCAGCTGTGAGGCGGAGTGATACAGGCAGAGTTAAAAGTTAACTGTACTCTATGTCAGCGCTCGTGGAACGCCTCTCGACCAATCACATTGCTTGGTCTTTCGTATAATGAGTTTTAATCCTGAAGATTTTCATCAAATCTCATCAAAATGTTTCATTATTTATGATCCACAGTCAGCGATATTATCTGATTTAAATCTTAGTTCGTTTTTTTTTTTACATCTGGTATTTTTTATTCATGTCAAAGTCGGACACACACACACACACGCACTTTTTTGTTGAAATCTTTATTCAGCTTTGAAACTGTTTTTCTTTTTTTCTTCTTCTGGTGAAGCAGATTAAACTTTCAGCTGATGAGACTTTAAAGGGAATCTGGATCTTTTTCGTCAAAAACTGAATCTGGATCTGTTCTGGAAAACTTTCATGTTGCTTTTTCTTTGACAGTAAAACTTTATTTTAAAAAAATAAAGTTTGACTGTTTGTTCTTCATAAAGAAAACAGGAAAAATAAACAAAGATGTAATATTTTTATAATCCTGGATATTTTTTTTTGCAACAGACTGATTCAGAAAAACTTCTGAAGACAGAAAATATTTTGAAAAATAAATTATTTTATTTTATTTTATTTATTTTTTTCAATAAACATTCGTTCATTCATGTGTACATTTTTTTAATGTTTATTTCTGCAGATATCTGATCCATAAATCCAGCAGCAGTTCAAACTGATCTGTGAACAGTTTCAGGTGGAGGACAGTCTTCATCACTCTGCGGCCTCCTGACGGACGGACCGAGCAAAGACACGATGGAAAAACTACAAAACCACAAACACCAAACTGAGCCAAAGAACAGGAAACAACAGTGAAGGTAAAACACTCACAGGAAGTCGTCATCTCTCAAAAACAAAATGACAGAAACTAAAATAATCCAAAAAAACTTTATTCTGACATATTTCATGACAAGGAAATGCTAAAAATGACTTTCCATAAAAAAAGAATAAACTAGGAGATAAAGGAGACTAAAACAAGACATGCAGGAGAATTAGAGGCGATAAAGAACAATAAAACAATCTGTTCAGGAGAATAAAACAGGAGATAAAGGAGAATAAAACAGACAGCTCAGTGAGAGAAATGAATAGAAACCGAGAATTTTTTTTTATTTAATTCAATAAAGTCAAGAAAAAAGTTTGCAGCCTCATTTTAAAAGAACTAGAGATTTTTTTTAATATCACCATCACCACTTTGTAATAATTACAAGTTAAAAAAATTATAATTTATTTAAATAAAATGAATGAGATTAATAGCTCCTCCGTGTTGTATAATAATAATAATAATAATAACAACATACAGCAGCTGTCAGAGTTGAAAATCAGTTGGTATTTTTGTAGCTGAACATGTGATTAATGATGATGAGCTCAAAGCAAACAACATCGTCCTGTTAGTACAACCACTCAGCAGAATACACTCTGTGTGTGTGTGTGTGTGTGTGTGTGTGTGTGTGTGTGTGTGTGTGTGTGTGTGTGTGTGTGTGTGTGTGTGTGTGTTTGATGACAGAGCACAAAGTTTCAGGAAAAAGAAAAAAGAGCAACAGAATGGTTTTTACAGTCCAGGATGTCCTGCTATTCACTGACACACAGGCACACACACACGCACGCACGCACGCACGCACGCACACACACACACACACACACACACACACACACACACACACACAGCTGACATTATTTTCTTGTGTCAAGTGAAAAATTCAGATTTAGTCTGAAGTGTTTGTTAATATTCTGGAACAGATAAAAGCTTGTCGTCAGCATACACTGATAAATAATGATAAATAATGATAAATAATGATAAATAATGATAAATAATGATACATAATGATAAATAATGATACATAATGATAAATAATGATATGTTCTATATGTACCGACATGTAAAGTGATGATCTGTCAGTCGAGCTGAGAGTTCAATAGACTAACTAAAAAACGAAGAGGAGGCAGAGGACGGCCCCGTCAGCTTCTATCATCTTATTCATCACCACAGAA
>NC_142197.1:247500-317500 GCF_026936395.1 Plectropomus leopardus | reverse complement strand
AGATAAAGAGGGAAGAGACGGAGGACTGTTTCCTGACACAAAACATGAAGACAACGCTGAAACAACGCTGAAACAACGCTGAAACAACACTGAGACAACGCTGAAACAACGCTGAAACAACGCTGAAACAACACTGAGACAACGCTGAAACAACGCTGAAACAACGCTGCGCTGACTGTTTCCTGCTCTCTGTGTTTCAGAGTGTCCTCAGGGGCCAAACGGGCCCTGCAGCAGCCGGGGCCTCTGCTCTGACGGACTGGGAGGCAACGGGACCTGCAGCTGTCAGGTGACTCCTCACTCCTCCTCCTTTTCCACCTCACACCTCCTCCTCCTCCTGTTCCTCCGCCTGTTCCTCCTCCTCCTCCATCTCCTCCTGTTCCTCCTCCTCCTCACACCTCCTCCTCCTCCTGTTCCTCCGCCTGTTCCTCCTCCTCCTCCATCTCCTCCTGTTCCTCCTCCTCCTCACACCTCCTCCTCCTCCTGTTCCTCCGCCTGTTCCTCCTCCTCCTCCATCTCCTCCTGTTCCTCCTCCTCCTCACACCTCCTCCTCCTCCTGTTCCTCCTCCTGTTAACAGTTAAAGAGGTTCTGATGGTCATTAAAGAGGTTCTGACGGTCATTAAAGAGGTTCTAATGGTCTTTATAGAGGTTCTAATGGTCTTTACAGAGGTTCTAATGGTCATTAAAGAGGTTCTAATGGTCATTAAAGAGGTTCTGACGGTCATTAAAGAGGTTCTGACGGTCATTAAAGAGGTTCTAATGGTCTTTATAGAGGTTCTAATGGTCATTAAAGAGGTTCTAATGGTCTTTATAGAGGTTCTAATGGTCATTAAAGAGGTTCTGACGGTCATTAAAGAGGTTCTAATGGTCTTTATAGAGGTTCTAATGGTCATTAAAGAGGTTCTAATTGTCTTTATAGAGGTTCTAATGGTCATTAAAGAGGTTCTGACGGTCATTAAAGAGGTTCTAATGGTCTTTATAGAGGTTCTAATGGTCATTAAAGAGGTTCTAATGGTCTTTATAGAGGTTCTAATGGTCATTAAAGAGGTTCTGACGGTCATTAAAGAGGTTCTGGCGGTCATTAAAGAGGTTCTAATGGTCTTTATAGAGGTTCTAATGGTCATTAAAGAGGTTCTAATGGTCTTTATAGAGGTTCTAATGGTCATTAAAGAGGTTCTGACGGTCATTAAAGAGGTTATGGCGGTCATTAAAGAGGTTCTAATGGTCATTAAAGAGGTTCTAATGGTCATTAAAGAGGTTCTAATGGTCTTTATAGAGGTTCTAATGGTCATTAAAGAGGTTCTAATGGTCATTAAAGAGGATCTAATGGTCTTTATAGAGGTTCTAATGGTCATTAAAGAGGTTCTAATGGTCTTTATAGAGGTTCTAATGGTCATTAAAGAGGTTCTAATGGTCATTAAAGAGGTTCTAATGGTCATTAAAGAGGTTCTAATGGTCTTTATAGAGGTTCTAATGGTCATTAAAGAGGATCTAATGGTCTTTATAGAGGTTCTAATGGTCATTAAAGAGGATCTAATGGTCTTTATAGAGGTTCTAATGATCATTCTATTGATGATTAGGTGGCTGTTTGTTATTTTTGTTTATTAAAAATCTGTGTGTGCGTGTGTATGTGTGTGTGCCCGTGCGTGCATGTGTGTATGTGCGCGCGTGCGTGCGTGCATGTGGGTCTCAGGTGCGTTTTGCAGGAACTGCCTGTGAGGACTGTGCACCTGGTCGATATGGTCCCACCTGCAGCTCAGGTAAGTGACTGAAGGTCAGACGGTTTTCTGCAGAGTGTTCGTGTGTTCTTCTTCTGTGGTTCTGCAGAGTGTTCATGTGTTCTTCTTCTGTGGTTCTGCAGAGTGTTCGTGTGTTCATGGTCTGTGTGACTCCGGTCTGAAAGGTGACGGTCGCTGCACCTGTTTCTCCGGATATAAAGGTCCAAACTGTGACCAAGGTCAGTGACGTCATCCTGATGTACCTGTCTGTGACGTCGTCCTGATGTACCTGTCTGTGACGTCGTCCCGGTGTGCGTGTGTCTCAGAGCTCGCGGCGTGTGCGTCCCTCGGCTGTCCTCGCGGGTCTCGCTGTACGGAGGAGGCTCTGACGGCTCGGCTGGTGTGCCGGTGTCTGCCCGGACACCGGAGATCAGGAGCTCAGTGTCTGCGTGAGTTTATGAACAATCGTCAGTGTGTGTTTTCAGGATGTTTCTGCTCGCTGAGACGTTGTTTCGCCGTCTGTGTCCTCAGCCATCAACCCGTGTCTCCAGCGGGTGTGTCATGTCCACGCCTCCTGCGTCCACACGGGTCCAGACCAGCACCTCTGCACCTGTAACGCCGGCTACAGCGGGGACGGACGAGTCTGCGCGGCCGTGGATCCGTGTCAGAGGGACCGGGGAGGCTGCACCGCCGAGTCTGCACGCTGCGTCTACGACGGACCGGGGAAGGTCAGGACACAGTCCGCTCAGGGACGAGATCAGAGGACAGAGGACAGAGACAGAGACAGAGACAGAGACCGGCTCAGTGACGAAATCAAACAAATCCCGTTAAATTCTTTCAAAAACATGAGAAGGCAACGAGCAACTTAATAAGAAAACGACCTTAAAGTCAGCAAAAAAACAAAAAAAGCAAGAAAATGATTCAAAAAAGTGCTGAAGATGAAAGAAATATATACGATACAATTTTAAATACGTGATTGTAACAATTCTAACGATATTTTTCTGGACGCGTTTTCAGCGGTTTTAGATCTTTATGTTTCATCCTCACGACTCGTTTCCTTCTCACCTTTGACTGATTTCCTCAAACTTTCTCTTTATGTTTTGGACAGAAATCAAACTAACCGGCTCGGGCTTCAAAGGGTTAATAATCGATCTGACGTGTTAATGATCAGTGCAGCCTGTTGCAGAGGACGTTAACCGCGTGTGTCCCCGCTGTGTCTCTTCAGTCTCACTGCGAGTGTCTCCCTGGTTTCCATGTCCTGTGGGACGGCGGCTGCAGCCTGAAAGATTCCTGCACGCCCACTTCCTGTCACAGGAACGCCAACTGCAGCACAGTGGGACCGGGACAAGTCGAGTCAGTGTCCTTCTTTACTTCTCTCCTGTCCCCAACGAGTGTCCACATGTCTTTAATGTGTCCAAATGTGTCTTCAACTGTCCAAACATGTCTTTAACCTGTCCAAGCATGTCTTAAATGTGTCCAAACATGTCCCTCAGGTGCACCTGTCTCCAGGGTTACCTTGGTAATGGCAAGGTGTGTTACGGGGACATCATGGAGCGTCTGAACAGTCTGAACACAGAGCCTGGAGGACAGTGGACCGGTCAGCTGAGCAACGCCATCACTCTGTTTGGTGAGAAGACGACGCTTTTATTTTAGCCCCCCGACGATGTCCCAGCTAAGACCCCAAAGTCCTAAAATCCTATAAAAGTCCTAAAATCCAAGAAATTAACTGACATTGAAAGAGTGTGTGTGTGTGTGTGTGTTTCAGGTTCTGTCTCCTGGCAGCTGCAGAATTTGGGTCCCTTCACTCTGTTTGTGCCGATCAATAAAGGCTTCAGAGGAACTTCAGTACGATCACACTTTATACTGACTCACTCTTATTTTGGAAGTCTGGATTATACTTCCTGTCCGTTCTGACGGTATTTTACTTTGATGGTTCAGAGACAAAAATCCTCAAAAAGCACTACACTGTCCACCTGTCTGTCCACCTGTCTGTCCATCGTCTGTCTGTCTGTCTGTCTGTCCATTGTCTGTCTGTGTCTTCAGGTGAGGACTCTGCTGGCCGACTCGTCCAAAGCGAGGTACCTGTGTAAGCTGCACTTGGTTGCCGGGGTGATGCCCTTTGACACGCTGAAGAAAACCGACGTCTTCTACACTTTGACCGGAAAATCAGCCGAGACAGACAGTCCAGAGGGGGTGAGACACGCTGCGCTCATCAGGAGGGTCACAACAATAACAACAACAACACAACAACAACAACAACAACAACAACAACAACAACACAACAACAACAACAACAACAACAACAACAACAACAACAACAACAACAACAACAACAACAACAACAACAACACAACAACAACACAACAACAACACAACAACAACAACAACAACAACAACAACACAACAACAACCACAACAACAACAACAACACAACAACAACAACAACAACACAACAACAACCACAACAACAACACAACAACAACACAACAACAACAACAACAACAACAACAACACAACAACAACCACAACAACAACAACAACAACACAACAACCACAACAACAACAACAACACAACAACAAAACAACAACACAACAACAACAACCACAACAACACAACAACAACAGCAACACAACAACAACTAGAACAACAACACAACAACAACAACACAACAACAGCAACACAACAACAACAACAACAACAACACAACAACAACAACTATACAACAATACAACAACACAAAAACAACAACTACAACAACACAACAGCAACACAACAACAGAACACAACAACAACACAACAACAACAACAACACAACAACTATACAACAATACAACAACACAAAAACAACTACAACAACACAACAACAGCAACACAACAACAACAACAACAGAACAACACCACAACTACAACAACAACACAACAATAACAACAACTACAACAACAACACAACAATAACAACAACTACAACAACAATTATCATTATCATTAGCATAATAATTATAATAATTGTTCATAAATTAATAAGGTTTTCGGGTTTGCAGAGAAGAAACAAGCAAAATGAAGGAAAAGATTTTCTTCTCTTTAACTCCTGTCTCTGTCCTCCTCGTGTCCAAACATGTCCTCCTGCTCGTCTCTCAGGACTCTCAGATGAAGATCCGTATCCATGGCAGCAGGAAGCGCGGCATGATCGTCCAGTCTGACATCACTGCGTCCAACGGGATGATCCACGTCATCAACAAGCTGATGGACAGCGTGGCGCCCACCGTGGAGAGCGACCCCCAGGTGACCTCACCAACTTCCTGTTTCACTCACGTGTCGTATGTTTTCACTCACGTGTCGTATGTTTTCACTCACGTGTCGTATGTTTTCACTCTCGTGTGGTATGTTTTCACTCTCGTGTGGTATGTTTTCACTCTCGTGTCGTATGTTTTCACTCACGTGTCGTATGTGTTCACCCTCGTGTCGTATGTTTTCACTCTCGTGTGGTATGTTTTCACTCTCGTGTCGTATGTTTTCACTCACGTGTCGTATGTGTTCACCCTCGTGTCGTATGTTTTCACTCTCGTGTGGTATGTTTTCACTCTCGTGTCGTATGTTTTCACTCTCGTGTGGTATGTTTTCACTCTCGTGTCGTATGTTTTCACTCTCGTGTCGTATGTTTTCACTCACGTGTCGTATGTGTTCACCCTCGTGTCGTATGTTTTCACTCACGTGTCGTATGTTTTCACTCTCGTGTGGTATGTTTTCACTCTCGTGTCGTATGTTTTCACTCTCGTGTGGTATGTTTTCACTCTCGTGTCGTATGTTTTCACTCACGTGTCGTATGTGTTCACCCTCGTGTCGTATGTTTTCACTCTCGTGTGGTATGTTTTCACTCTCGTGTCGTATGTTTTCACTCTCGTGTGGTATGTTTTCACTCTCGTGTCGTATGTTTTCACTCACGTGTCGTATGTGTTCACCCTCGTGTCGTATGTTTTCACTCTCGTGTGGTATGTTTTCACTCTCGTGTCGTATGTTTTCACTCTCGTGTGGTATGTTTTCACTCTCGTGTCGTATGTTTTCACTCTCGTGTCGTATGTTTTCACTCACGTGTCGTATGTGTTCACCCTCGTGTCGTATGTTTTCACTCTCGTGTCGTATGTTTTCACTCTCGTGTGGTATGTTTTCACTCTCGTGTCGTATGTTTTCACTCACGTGTCGTATGTGTTCACCCTCGTGTCGTATGTTTTCACTCTCGTGTGGTATGTTTTCACTCTCGTGTCGTATGTTTTCACTCACGTGTCGTATGTGTTCACCCTCGTGTCGTATGTTTTCACTCTCGTGTGGTATGTTTTCACTCTCGTGTCGTATGTTTTCACTCACGTGTCGTATGTTTTCACTCACGTGTCGTATGTTCTCTAACAGGAGAACCTGATGAAGATCATCTCTGATTACGGGAAGTTCGACAGGTTCAGGTCTCTGTTGGAGGTCCGTAGAGCTCATTTTCTGTCCTGATGCTGAAGATTAACATTTCAAACATTGTTTTTAAATCACGGCCAAAATTTTGTGTGCAGAAAGCTGGCCTGGCCTCGGTCATGGACCTTCCTGGTCCGATCACCGTATTCGCTCCGACCAGCTCAGCCTTCGACGCCATGACTGAAGGTCACCTGACTTACCTGAGCAGCGCTGAGGTCAGACACACACACACACACACACACACACACACACACCTGCTTCATTTATCGATGATAAAATCCATATAAAACGAGTCTTTCATGTGAACCTTCAGGGTCGAACCAAACTGGTGGAGCTGCTGAGGAACCACATCGTCCCGTCCACCTCGGTGAGTTACTGTGTACCTCGGTCAACACGTGTCAACACGTGTTAAATGTGTCACGTGTTTTGATGAGTGTGTACGCTCTGCAGCTGGAGGTCTTTAACGCCGTGTCCAGCCCCTCCATCACCACCGTGGCCAACCAGGCACTGACCATCAACGTCACCCAAAACGTGAGTTTGGATCTGAAAGACGCCTCTCCGTCTGTCCGTCTCTCGGTCTCTCTGTCTGTCTGTCTTACTAATTTCTTGCTTTTTTTTTTTTTTTTTTTAAAAAAGGTTTTGCTTGTTTCATTTAATTTTCTTGCAACTTTTTATTTTTATTTTGCTTACTGATACTTTGCTATATTTATCTAATTTTCTTGCTTATTTTCAGATTATTTTCTTGCAATTTTTTACTAATTTATTGCTTTTTAAAAATTTTATGGTATTTTCAGATAACTTTCTAAGAACTCTTTACCAATTTCTTGCTATATTTATTTCATTTTATTGCTTATTTTCACATCATTGTTCACGGTTGATCACGGTGGGTTTTTGTTGTTCAGGGTCTGGTTCTGGTCAACGGGGCGGCAGTTTTGGAGGCGGCGGTGGAAGCTAAAAACGGCCGTCTGTACCTGCTGGATGGAGTTTTGACTCCGCCTTCCATTGAACCGGTGCTGCCCCGCAGGTGTGACATCATTGAGACCAAGATCCTCAAGGTGAGCCTCAACCGCGGCCATGTTGGTTTGTAGTCTTCTTGTTCACAGTATTCTCCTACAAACGTTGTTCTCTTTTAAGTTGTTCTGTTTTACGTTTTTCAATTTTTTGTTGTTCTGTTTTTTTTGTTGTTCATTTTTCGTTGTTCTCTCGTTGTTCAGGGTGAATGTGTCAGCTGCTCCAAAGTCAAACTGTCTCAGTGTTCACCTGGAGGAGTTTCTACGGTGAGATGTCTCACTCTGATTATTTTATTGTCTCACTCTGTATGATCAGACACATAATGAAGCATGTGTTATTGATCTTTATTGATCAGACACATAATGAAGCATGTCTTTATTGATCTTTATTGATCAGGGTTACTCCACCTTTGGATGTATTTACACCATGTCCATCGGACCACAGGCCATCAAAGTCCCTGCGACAGGCTGCTCGCCGCTATGCAATGCCACCGTCATGGTAAACCGACATGTCGACATCAGTCAGAGTCAGAGGCATATCCGATTATACGAGTGTTAACTATGACTGAAGTCCAACTCTGTTTGTGTGTCCAGACTGCAGCATGCTGCAAAGGTTTCTACGGTCCAGACTGCCGTCCCTGTCCAGGTGGATTCCAGATGCCCTGCTCCAGACATGGACAGGTCATATTGATTCACCAACACAAGTCATCAACATACTCAACACAACAAGTCATCCACACACTCAGATGAAGTCATCAACACACTCAAAACAAGTCATCAGCATACTCAACACATCACATCATCAACATACTCAACGCATCAAGTCATCAACATACTCAACACAAGTCATCAACATACTCAACACAAGTCATCAATGTACTCAACACAACAAGTCATCAACACACTCAAATGAAGTCATCAACATACTCAACACAACAAGTCATCAGCATACTCAAATGAAGTCATCAACACACTCAAAACAAGTCATCAGCATACTCAACACATCACATCATCAACATACTCAACGCATCAAGTCATCAACATACTCAACACAAGTCATCAACATACTCAACACAAGTCATCAACATACTCAACACAAGTCATCAACATACTCAACACAACAAGTCATCAGCATACTCAAATGAAGTCATCAACACACTCAAAACAAGTCATCAGCATACTCAACACATCACATCATCAACAGACTCAACGCATTAAGTCAACATACTCAACACAAGTCATCAACATACTCAACACAAGTCATCAACATACTCAACACAACAAGTCATCAACACACTCAAAGGAAGTCATCAACACACTCAAAACAAGTCATCAGCATACTCAACACATCACATCATCAACATACTCAACGCATCAAGTCATCAACATACTCAACACAAGTCATCAACATACTCAACACAAGTCATCAATGTACTCAACACAACAAGTCATCAACACACTCAAATGAAGTCATCAACATACTCAACACAACAAGTCATCAGCATACTCAAATGAAGTCATCAACACACTCAAAACAAGTCATCAGCATACTCAACACATCACATCATCAACATACTCAACGCATCAAGTCATCAACATACTCAACACAAGTCATCAACATACTCAACACAAGTCATCAACATACTCAACACAACAAGTCATCAGCATACTCAAATGAAGTCATCAACACACTCAAAACAAGTCATCAGCATACTCAACACATCACATCATCAACAGACTCAACGCATTAAGTCAACATACTCAACACAAGTCATCAACATACTCAACACAAGTCATCAACATACTCAACACAACAAGTCATCAACACACTCAAAGGAAGTCATCAACACACTCAAAACAAGTCATCAGCATACTCAACACATCACATCATCAACATACTCAACGCATCAAGTCATCAACATACTCAACACAAGTCATCAACATACTCAACACAAGTCATCAATGTACTCAACACAACAAGTCATCAACACACTCAAATGAAGTCATCAACATACTCAACACAACAAGTCATCAGCATACTCAAATGAAGTCATCAACACACTCAAAACAAGTCATCAGCATACTCAACACATCACATCATCAACATACTCAACGCATCAAGTCATCAACATACTCAACACAAGTCATCAACATACTCAACACAAGTCATCAACATACTCAACACAAGTCATCAACATACTCAACACAACAAGTCATCAACACACTCAAATGAAGTCATCAACATACTCAACACAACAAGTCATCAGCATACTCAAATGAAGTCATCAACACACTCAAAACAAGTCATCAGCATACTCAACACATCACATCATCAACATACTCAACGCATTAAGTCAACATACTCAACACAAGTCATCAACATACTCAACACAAGTCATCAACATACTCAACACAAGTCATCAACACACTCAAAGGAAGTCATCAACACACTCAAAACAAGTCATCAGCATACTCAACACATCACATCATCAACATACTCAACGCATCAAGTCATCAACATACTCAACACAAGTCATCAACATACTCAACACATCACGTCATCAACACACTCAAATGAAATCATCAACATACTCAACACAACAAGTCATCAGCATACTCAAATGAAGTCATCAACACACTCAAAACAAGTCATCAGCATACTCAACACATCACATCATCAACATACTCAACGCATTAAGTCATCAACATACTCAACACAAGTCATCAACATACTCAACACAAGTCATCAACACACTCAAATGAAGTCATCAACACACTCAAAACAAGTCATCAGCATACTCAACACATCACATCATCAACATACTCAACGCATCAAGTCATCAACATACTCAACACAAGTCATCAACATACTCAACACAAGTCATCAACATACTCAACACATCATGTCATCAACACACTCAGCACATCAAGTCATCAAGTCATCGGCGTGTCCTGGTAATAGGAAAATAACTGACTGTGTTTCAGTGTGTGGACGGTTTCGGAGGAAACGGAACGTGTGTCTGTGATCTGAACTTCCAAGGCTCTCGCTGTCAGTACTGCTCCTCCTCCAACAAATACGGACCAAATTGTGACACAAGTAAGTCTGCGCTGTCTCTTCCTGTTACATAATCCATGTGGGTGTGATGTCAAGATGATGACAGCTCACCTGTGTGTCCTCAGCGTGTCCCTGTATCCACGGACAGTGTGACAACCGTCCGGACTCAGACGGCCGCTGTAAAGTTGACTCCTGTCAGATGGGTTTCACCGGTCGCTTCTGTGAGCGCCAGACGGCGGCGTGTGGCGCTCAGGTTCAGTTCTGCCATGCCCACGCAGACTGTGACTTCAGCCATGGAGCCACCAGGTGAGTTCACCTGTGTCCTTCACACTCAGGTTTAACCCTTTGACACCTGAGCAAATGGGCTTGATTTCACTCAAAAACATGGGAAGACAGCGATGAGCAACTTAACAAAAAACAAACAAACGCCCCAAAATTAGCAAGAAAGAATGAAAAGTTACAAAAAATGACCTGAAAATAAGAGAAATCACATCTAATGACCTCATGACCGCAGACGGTGCCGTGTTCACCTCCTGTGTGTGTTTCAGGTGTGTGTGCAAACCGGGTTACAAAGGTGACGGGATCACCTGCGTGGAGTCCGACCCCTGTGCTCCGCCTCTGCGCGGTGGCTGCAGCATCAACGTGAGTTTGAGATTTTAGATTTTAGATTCAGTCAGTGTGTTCAAGGCAGGAAATATCAGAAGAATTTACAGTTAAAAGAAGCTTCTCTTTAGCAACCTCTGACGTCCACTGTGTCCTCTCTGCTGTGTCCCCGCTGTGTCCCCTGCAGGCGAAGTGTATTAAGACGGGAGCAGGGACTCACTCCTGTCAGTGTCTGACCGGATGGAGGGAGGACGGAGACGACTGTCAGCCCATCAACAACTGTGACGGAGCAGACCGAGGAGGCTGCCACCCCAACGCCACCTGCATCTACGTCGGCCCGGGACAGGTGACGTCCTCACACCTGACCCTTTACAAAAACACACCTGCTCTGATAGCGGGCCAGGGGCCAGGGGCCAGTTGCAGCAGCCCTATGTTTACAGGATTTTGGGATGTTTCTAGCATTTTAGGACGTTTCCAGGACTTCAGGGTGTTTCTAAAATCATATAAACCATGACCGGTGAAAGACGTGTCCTCCTGACTTGTGAGGGCAGAGATCGTCCTCAGCAGAGTCACCTCCCAGACAGACGGGAGTGAAAAATCAGCTGTTCTTCTCATGACGTTGTGCTGGTTGAACCCACAGAGCGACTGTTCGTGTAAAGCCGGATACAAAGGAAACGGACGAGACTGTGAGGCCGCCAACCAGTGTGTGACGGAGAGAGGAGGCTGTCACTACCTGGTGAGTCCGTCAGTCTGAACGCTCAGCACACAGTGAGGATGATGAGGATGATGATGATGAAGACAGTCCCATGTTGCGTGTCTAGGCTAGCTGCCACCTGCTGTCCTCTCAGTGGACATGTGTCTGTGATGAAGGATACGTTGGGGACGGACACGCGTGTTACGGGACGGTGGTGCAGGTGAGAGCAGACATGAACGCCTTCATACATCAAACAGTGATTCTGTTTCTTCAACACTGAACCGGAGTCTGTTTTCACGATGCGTTCAGGTGCTGACGGATCTGCCGGACGCCTCCGAGTTCTCTGCATGGACAACTGTGAGTGTCACTCCGTCACACCATCACACAGTCACTCCGTCACTCCGTCACACCGTAACTCCGTCACACCGTCACTCCGTCACACCGTCACTCCGTCACACCGTCACACCGTAACTCCGTCACACCGTCACTCTGTCACACCGTCACTCTGTCACACCGTCATCTGTCACACCGTCACTCTGTCACACCGTCACTCTGTCACATAGTCACTCCGTCAAACCGTCACTCTGTCAAACCGTCACTCCGTCACACCGTCACACCGTCACTCCGTCAAACCGTCACTCTGTCAAACCGTCAAACCGTCACTCCGTCAAACCGTCACACCGTCACACCGTCACTCTGTCACACCGTCACTCCGTCACACCGTCACTCTGTCACATAGTCACTCCATCAAACCGTCACTCCGTCACTCCGTCACACCGTCACTCCGTCACTCCGTCACACCGTCACTCCGTCACACCGTCACACCGTCACACCGTCACTCTGTCACACCGTCACTCCGTCACACCGTCACTCTGTCACATAGTCACTCCATCAAACCGTCACTCCGTCAAACCGTCACTCCGTCAAACCGTCACTCCGTCACTCTGTCACACCGTCACTCCGTCACACCGTCACTCCGTCACACCGTCACTCCGTCACACCGTCACTCCGTCACACCGTCACTCCGTCACATAGTCACTCCATCAAACCGTCAAACCGTCAAACCGTCACTCCGCCACACCGTCACTCCGTCACACCGTCACTCCGTCACACAGTCACACCGTCACACCGTCACACCGTCACTCCGTCACACCGTCACACCATCACTCCGTCACATCGTCACACCGTCACTCCATCACACCTTCACACAGTCACTCCGTCACACCGTCACTCCGTCACACCGTCACTCCGTCACACAGTCACTCCGTCACTCCGTCACACAGTCACTCCGTCACACCATCACTCCGTCACACAGTCACTCCGTCACACCATCACTCCGTCACACAGTCACTCCGTCACACCATCACTCCGTCACACAGTCACTCCGTCACTCCGTCACTCCATCACACAGTCACTCCGTCACTCACTCCATCACACTGTCACACCGTCACTCCGTCACATTGTCACACATTCACACCGTCACAGTCTGGATATGAAATACGAAACTAACACCTGCTCGTAAACACAATAAAAAAAAAAACCTCGATCACAAATGATGGTATGAGCAGCTGAAAGGTGTTTATGTTGAAAGTGTCCATGAGACACAATATTAACAAGCACACAGATGAGACAGAAACAGACGAAACAGAAACAGACGAGACAGAAACAGATGAGACAGAAACAGAGGGGACAGAAACAGAGGGGACAGAAACAGATGAGACAGAAACAGATGAGACAGAAACAGATGAGACAGAAAGAGAAACAGACGAGACAGAAACAGACGAGACAGAGACAGAAACAGACGAGACAGAAACAGACGAGACAGAAACAGACAAGACAGAAACAGAGGGGACAGAAACAGATGAGACAGAAACAGATGAGACAGAAAGAGAAACAGACGAGACAGAAACAGACGAGACAGAGACAGAAACAGACGAGACAGAAACAGACGAGACAGAAACAGAGGGGACAGAAACAGATGAGACAGAAACAGACGAGACAGAAACAGACGAGACAGAGACAGAAACAGACGAGACAGAAACAGACGAGACAGAGACAGACGAGACAGAGACAGAAACAGATGACACAGAAACAGACGAGACAGAAACAGACGAGACAGAGACAGAAACAGACGAGACAGAAACAGACAAGACAGAGACAGAAACAGATGAGACAGAAAGAGAAACAGACGAGACAGAGACAGAAACAGACAAGACAGAAACAGAAACAGACGAGACAGAGACAGAAACAGACGAGACAGAAACAGACGAGACAGAGACAGAAACAGACGAGACAGAGACAGACGAGACAGAGACAGAAACAGATGAGACAGAAAGAGAAACAGACGAGACAGAGACAGAAACAGACAAGACAGAAACAGAAACAGACGAGACAGAGACAGAAACAGACGAGACAGAAACAGACGAGACAGAGACAGAAACAGACGAGACAGAGACAGACGAGACAGAGACAGAGACAGACGAGACAGAGACAGAAACAGATGAGACAGAAACAGACGAGACAGAAACAGACGAGACAGAGACAGAAACAGACGAGACAGAAACAGACAAGACAGAGACAGAAACAGATGAGACAGAAAGAGAAACAGACGAGACAGAGACAGAAACAGACAAGACAGAAACAGACGAAACAGAAACAGACGAGACAGAGACAGAAACAGACGAGACAGAAACAGATGAGACAGAGACAGAGGAGACAGAAACAGACGAGACAGAAACAGACGAGACAGAGACGGAAACAGACGAGACAGAGACAGAGACAGAGACAGAAACAGACGAGACAGAAACAGACGAGACAGAGACAGAAACAGACGAGACAGAAACAGACGAGACAGAAACAGACGAGACAGAGACAGAAACAGAGGAGACAGAAACAGAGGAGACAGAGACAGAGGAGACAGAAACAGAGGAGACAGAGACAGAAACAGACGAGACAAACTCAGGTGTTTGTCAGAACTGACCTTAACTGATTATGATCCATGTCGAGTGAACACTTTCAGTTTCTGCTGTCTGTGGTCTCTGAGATGACCCTGTATGTTTCAGGACTCAGGTGTATCCTGGTCTCTGGTGGATCAGAACTTCACCCTCCTGGTTCCGTCTTCAGATGCCGTGGCTAAAATGTCCTCAGAGGACAGAAACTTCTGGACCACGAAGGGGAACCTGCCAAGTCTCATCAGGTCACCGAGTCGCCTCGAGGAGCTGTAGTTTATTCACAGGTGGATGTTCTGGGTTTTGTTTGAGCTGGTCTGTAACAAGTCCCCCATCTGTCCCCCATCACAGGAGTCACGTGATCCCAGGTCACTTCCCGTTATCCCGTCTGAGCAGCACTTCCTCCCTGACCTCCCTTCTCAAGACAACACTTCCTGTTTCAACAACCAATGAGGTGAGTCCACAGAGGAGACACTTTACTGTAATTTTAGGACTTTTTTTTTTAAACAAGTGTGTTTTTGGATTTCTTATTAGGTATTACAGCAAAAATACGTTCAATACAAAACAGCAGACTTACAGCAAGGCATCGTCTTCATCTAAACTGCTGAGTCAGGACAGGAAGTCCTTTTAAGGTCCAACACAGATATTCAGACGGGTTTACGTCGCCCTCAGATTATGCAAACTGTAATTGTGAATACAAAATACACCCAATGGAAACAAACCAGTTTTCAAAAACATTTTTTTCTGGCATGACGTGGTATTTCAGGCAATTGTACAAAGCCATATTTTACCAAACTGGAATGGAAACAGTTTTTTTGGCTTTTATAGCTCATGTGATGTGTAACACCAGGTGGTGATAACCAACCACCATTAAACCCAAAGAAGAAGAACAAAGTCACGTGCCATTTTCCAAAACATGACTCTTGCTGTGTTCGAAACCGCCTACTATACTAGCAGTATGTACTAATTTGGTCAAAATGCAGTATGTAGTATGCAGTATGTAGTATGCAGTATGTAGTATGTAGTATGCAGTATGCAGTATGTAGTATGCAGTATGTAGTATGTAGTATGCAGTATGCAGTATGTAGTATGCAGTATGTAGTATGTAGTATGCAGTATGTAGTATGCAGTATGTAGTATGTAGTATGCAGAATGCAATATGTAGTATGCAGTATGTAGTATGCAGTATGTAGTATGTAGTATGCAGTATGCAGTATGTAGTATGCAGTATGCAGTATGTAGTATGCAGTATGTAGTATGCAGTATGCAGTATGTAGTATGTAGTATGCAGTATGTAGTATGCAGTATGTAGTATGCAGTATGCAGTATGTAGTATGCAGTATGTAGTATGCAGTATGCAGTATGCAGTATGTAGTATGCAGTAGGCAGTGTGCGAACAAAAGTGAAATCCACAGTATGCCAGAAACACCCGGATGTCATACTGATTCCGAAAAAATCCTCAGTATGCATCGGACCAGTCTGCCTCGCCTACTGTTTCCCACAATGCATTGTGCGGAGAGCGCAGCTGTTGTTGTCGTGTCACCAGCGGCTCAGCCATCACACAGCTGCACAGACCTAACCCACCAGATGGGGTCCTTGGTTTGTTACACTTTTTTCAATTAATTTGGCCAAAATCATATTTTAATCTTATAAGGTCATTTACAGTACTTTTATCAGGTAAACACATACCAAAGTCTGCTAATAAGAGTACAATTACACAGGAGACATGAGCGGATTCTTTTTTTTTAGAGATTATTTTTGGCTTTTCATGCCAGAGAGAACGGGGGTGACACACTGTCGAACACAGTACGTAGTATTTAGTGGATACTGCATACTGAGTTCAGCTGTGGTATGCAGTACGCCGTTTCGAACATAGCCTCTGTATGTGAAGACGGACGAAGACACCGAGATCTTCTTCATTCTGATACCAGACAAAGACATTATTAGATATTAGATCGACTTTAAAGAGCGGCTGCTCATAGAAATAAAGCTGCTGATGTTTTGGGCATACATCGGTTTGATGTACAGGATTTTTACTTATAATGAGAAATGTTTGAAAAACATTTGAGTTTGTAACGATGATCAGATTCTGCTGTGTTTGTTCTGTCAGATCACAGCTGTCGGAGGAGCGACCATCACCTCATCCGATGTAGCTGCTACCAACGGACTCATCCACGTCATCGATAAGGTAACGGCGCTGACCATGCTAACCATGCTAACCATGCTGACTATGCTAATGATGCTGCGGATGCTGCCGATGCTAACTATGCTAATATTGCTAACGATGCGAACCAGAGTTCAGACACATTTTTAACCAATGAATTTCCAGGACTTTTCCAGGACTTTGAGGCAAATTTTAAAGTACATACATTCTCTGAAATGACCCTTGAAAACAAATTTAAATGTTTTTTGGCAGTTTTTTCTTTAAAAAGAAAGAAAGAAAAGCTTTTTTTACTAAAAAAAAATCCCAAAAAACTGGTAATAATTTTTCTTTGAAATTTTGAGGTGAATTTCTTTTTAAAAAAAAGGCCATTTCTTTTCCTTAACATTTTCTGTCAATTTTTGGATTTATAAAAAAGTTTTTGAGAATTAAAAAAATATATATATAATTTTAGGTTTTTTAAAAAGTAATTTGTCAGATTTATTTTTCTTTAAACTTTTTTAGTCAATTTTTTTCTTTTACACAGAACAAAGTTTTGTTTTTTTTTACATTAATTTTTTTTGTTGCGGGCCTGCAGGTTTTGAAGACATGTTGTCTTTAGAAATCAACAAAAATTAGCCTATTTATCAACCAGAAACTTTAAAAACAGAAATTATTGATTGATTTTCAAAATCGTGACTGTCCTTGGACACATCATGTGTTATATCACAGCTTTGTGAGACAAAATTCCAGGACTTTTCCAGAACTTTCAGGCTAAATTTAGTTTTGCAAAACATATCCAGGCTTGGAAATTGCCATTTGCAAATTCAGTGACTTTTCCAAGTTTTCCATGACGGTAGGACTCAGCAGACTGAGGATGTTGTGTTTGTGTGCGCAGGTTTTGGTTCCTGACAGGAAGCTGAGCGACAGTCTGCTGGCGTCTCTCGCTCTGTGGCCGCGGTTCTCCCTCTTCAGATCGTATCTCATCGTACGAAAACACAAACACTTTCTACAACTCCGATTTTATATTTTAATGTTTGATTACAGATTTATTGTTTAAATTGGTTTCTCTGTGGTTTGTTCAGGATTATAACCTGACGGACGAGATCGAACAGGCGGACGAGTTTACCGTCTTCGCTCCAACAGACGCCGCCATCGCTGAATACCTCAAAAAAATGGCTGCCACCGCTCTGGTACACAAGTGTCTGTTTATTATAAACTGGACAAGAACTGATGTTATCAGTTAATATTATCTGATACGATCATTAACTCTGAAGAGAAGAAAGCTAACCCTAGGAATAAGCAGTGACGTGACAAATGTGTCTGTGCTTTTATTTTGTTGGCGTAAACAGGATGTGAATACGACCCGTTACCACGTGGTGGCGTCAGAGCGCCTCCTGAAGACCGACCTTCAGCCTGGAGGATACAAACAGACGCTGCTGGGATTATCCTTCCAGCTCGGCATCTTTCCCCGAGACGGGAAGGTCCGAAACTTCAAACAGATAATCAATAATATCCTCACCACATATCATCTGATCACATGATTCGCTGATCCATTGATCCACGTGTCTGTCTGTCTGTCTGTCTGTCTGTCTGTCTGTCTGTCTGTCTGTCATCCAGCTGTTTGTCAACGAGGCTCAGATCAACTCCTCCAACATCCTTAGCGGGAAGGGAGTCATTCACGGCCTGACGGCTGTTTTGACCATCAACAGGAACCGCTGCGACGACGCCACCTACACCAAGGTCATGGTGAGGTCACCACACACTACAGTATAAATACTGCTTACACCAAGGTCATGGTGAGGTCGCCACACAGTGTAGTATAAATACTACACACACTGCAGTATTATTACTACCTTCACCAAGGTCATGGTGGGCTTACTACCTACACCACACACTGCAGAATAACTACTACTCACAGAGCTCATTGCATACTGCAGTATCAGTACTATTCACAAGACATACTGCAGTATCAGTACTATTCACAAGACATACTGCAGTATCAGTACTATTCACAAGACATACTGCAGTATCAGTACTATTCACGACATACTGCAGTATCAGTACGATTCACAAGACATACTGCAGTATCAGTGCTATTCAGGTGACATACTACAGTATTAGTACTCACAGATCCAGAGTGACTCTAACTGAAGTTTGTCTTTTCTCTCCAAAGGGAACTTGTCTCGACTGTTTGTATCCACAGAGCCGAATCTGTCCCAACGACACCGTCCCAGACGTAAGATTTCCCTCTCACATCCAGCTGATGATCATACATAACATAACATTAATTATAAAACATAGCACAGTGCGTAAGGAAATTTGTGTTTGGTAGAGTATTTCTTTGTTGTAACAATGCTTCGTGGCAATAAATAAAGCCAGTTTATTTCCCTGTAAACTTGTGGGATCAGCAGCAGAGCTGAATATGTGGGTTGAGCCCATGAAAAATTTACCAAATCTTTTCTGCTGATGTCAAACAGCTTATTTTGCTATTGACTCTTGTTTGGTGGATTGGATGATTGAAGTCTGAAGACAAAAGACATATTGGCAATTTAACAATTTATTAATTGAACAATATAATCAGTAGCGTGTGGAGGAACCATACACAGCCACAACAGCTCATGCTGGTCACCAGCCTGGTCACACGCTGCTGTGGGATGGATCCCATTCTTCAACCAGCATTTGTCACGAGTCGGCAAATGTGGTTGTGTCGGTCACTCCGGCACGAACAGCACGCCCAAGCTGATCCCACAAGTGTTCGGTGGGGTTGAGGTCAGGACTGCTGGCAGGCCAGTCCATCCTCTCCACGCCCAAATTCTGGAGGTAGTCTCTGATAAAGCCCGCTCTGTGGGGGCGAGCACTGTCATCTTGGAGGACAGAGTTCGGTCCCGGACTGTGGAGATATAGGATTGCCACTGGTTGCAGAATCTCATTTCGATATCTCTCTGCATTGAGATTGCCTCCAATGATGACAAGCCTCGCTTTTCCAGTGAGGGAGATGCCCACGCCATCACACTGCCTCCACCAAAAGATGTTACTCTGTCTATGCAGCAATCAGCTTCTTGGGACGCCCACTTCGCGGCATGTCTCTGACATTCGCCATTATGTGGAACTTGGCCTTCAGTTTGGAGATGGTACTCGGGCTCACTCCAAATAATGCCGCAACTTGGTCTTGCGGAACACCACCATGAAGTTGCCCTATCGCACGGGCCCTATCCAGATCAGTCAAACGTGGCATGCCGATTCTTGGAGCAGGCACCAACTGACCACTGTAGCTGGGCCCATGCTCACAGGTACTGAACCTGATTGTCCTGGGGCTACCAGAAGCTCAAAACAAGAGTCAACAGTAACAGCAAAAAAGCTGTTTGGCACTGGCAGAGAAGATTTGGCAAATTTTTCATGGGTGCAACCCACATATTCAGCTCTGCTGCTGATCCCACAAATGTGGCATTATTTAAAAGGGAAATAAACAGGCTTTCCAAGGGTCTCAGGCTGCCGCCGTCTGCAACGCTGCCTCTGTTAAAAGGTCCATCATTACGACCGCCACCGCTGCCTTTGACTCCGCCCCCTGCTGCCTCTACTGGCTGTTTCTATAGTAACATGAAGGATGAGACAGAGGGATCTGTTTTAGAGGGAAAACAGGAAAAGACTTTTTGCCAAAAACACGGCATGTGATGACATGAGGAACTCTTTACAGATTGAAGTCGAACACAGATCAGGTCGGTGTGATTTTAAACTTACAGAATATTGTGAGCGTTGACCTGTGATGACTTCCTGTGGTCTGCAGAAATCGGTGAAGAAGAGGAAGTGCATGTTCACTCGGATGTTTGAGGACGAGCGTCTGCTGACCATCGGCTGCAGAGCAACGTGCCTGCAGAAACACATCGTACGTCTCTGCTGCGGCTGCGCGGACACGCCAAAAGCACAAAGATAAGGCGTTTTTTTCTGACAGTAAACCGTGCACGTGTGTTTGCAGATACGGCGGTGCTGTGCGGGGTTTTTCGGGGAGCACTGCGAGCCGTGTCCCGGGCCGAAGGGTCAACCCTGCTTCGGTAACGGAGCGTGCTCAGACGGGACCAACGGGACCGGAGATTGTCAGTGCGACGCTGGCTTCAGCGGGACGGCCTGCGAGAGCTGCCAGAGCGGCAGATATGGCGTCCACTGTGACCAGGGTCAGATCATGAACTTTACAATAATAAACGTATACTGAATGTATCGATGCCTTCTGTCACTCCGCTCTGTGATTCTCTGCAGAGTGCGGCTGTAAAAACGGCCGCTGTAACGAAGGGCCGAGCGGCGACGGGACGTGTGAGTGTGACGTCGGCTGGAGAGGAGTCCTCTGTGACCAAAGTATGAAACCGAAATCTGACCGCCGAAAACTGACCTTAACAGAGTCTGAAGCTCATAAAAAAATAGTGGAAATAAGCTGAGATTTGATGAGAAAAAGTCAAAGATTTTGATAATGAAGTTGTACCTTAATGGGATTTTTTTAAGACTTGAAGAATAAATTTGAAAAAATAAACTTTACTTGAAATTTTTGAAATATTTCAAGAATTAATTTCTAATTTTACAAGAGAAAAATAGATATTTTGAAAAATAAATACAGTGTTTTGAACCTTTCTTAATATTTAAAAAATCAGTTCCTAATTTTATTTAAAATAATAAATAAAAGGCACAATAAAAAAGTTCAAGATGAATTTGACAGCATAATCTTTGTTCAAATTTTCTACATATCCCGAGAATATTATCATGAATTCTTTTGGCCTCGGTAGTGGTGCAGAGAAAATCTAATCATGCCAGCTCTACACGATATTTTGGCCAATAACAATTGAGAAGACAATTTTATTTAATTTTTTAAATGTTATGAATGTTGTTTTTAAAACATTGACTTTTTTCTGTCACTTGTCAGAGATTTGACCAATGGCCGAGCTTTTTTCTCATTTTATATCACTGTTAGATTGTGATGATATTCTGAGTGTGTTTGTGGTTGCAGAGATCGAATCCAAAGCTGATGAACTGTGTGGTTCAGTCAAATGTCACACCAGCGCTAAGTGAGTCTCTCACACGCCGTCTGTTTGCTTTCGATTTAAAGCCTTAAACCGACTTTAAACACGTGAGCACGTTGTGACCTGAGACATGATCCTAGCCAGCAGGGGTTCATGTCCAGGTGTTTGAGGTCAGTCCAAAATGACACTTTGACCTTCACTCTCTCTGCTGACAGCTGTGTGTTCAGAACGTCCGGCCCTCAGTGTCTCTGCGCCGCCGGATTCAAAGGAAACGGGACTTCCTGTCAAGGTAACAACATAGAGCACTAACACCTGAGGACACGCTCCTCAGCCCTCTGACATCACGAAGGTGATGATGATGATGATGATGGTGAGGATGATGATGATGATGGTGATGATAATGGTGAGGATGATGATGGTGATGATGATGGCGATGATGGCGATGATGATGATGGTGATGATGGGGATGATGATGATGATGATGATGGTGGTGATGGTGAGGATGATGATGATGGTGATGATGATGGTGAGGATGATGATGGTGATGATGATGGTGATGATGGTGATGATGATGATGGTGATGATTATGATGGTGATGATGATGATGATGATGATGGCGATGATGATGGTGATGATGATGATGATGGTGATGATGATGATGATGATGCCGATGATTATGATGGTGATGATGCTGATGATGATGGTGATGATGATGATGATGGCGATGGCGATGGTGATGATGATTATGATGGTGATGGCGATGGTGATGATGATTATGATGGTGATGATGGTGATGGTGATGATGATGATGATGGCGATGGTGATGATGATGATGATGATGATGATGATGATGATGATGATGATGATGATGATTATGATGGTGATGATGGTGATGATGATGATGATGATGGTGATGATGATGATGATGGCGATGGTGATGATGATGAAGATGATGGTGATGATGATGGTGATGATGATGATTATGATGGTGATGATGATGGTGATGATGATGGCGATGATGATGATGGTGATGATGATGGTGATAATGATGATGATGATGGCGATGATGATGATTATGATGGTGATGATGGTGATGATGATGGTGATGATGATGGTGATGATGATGGCGATGATGATGATGGTGATAATGATGATGATGATGGCGATGATGATGATTATGATGGTGATGGTGATGGTGATGATGGTGATGGTGATGATGGTGATGGTGATGGTGATGTTTTCAGCCACAGACCCGTGTTCAGTGAATAATGGTGGCTGCAGTCTGTACGCTGTCTGTAAGAGGACTCGGCCGGGCCGCAGAGACTGCGTCTGTAACCGTGGTTACTCTGGTGATGGGCTCGTGTGTGTCGGTATGTTCACTGTGTTTTTATTATTATTATTATTATTATTATTATTATTATTATTGATTCCTTTCATTTCTCTGATGTTCATGTGTCTAAACTTTACTGAGCCACAAATCGGCAGGTCTGTCGACTTCAGTTTAACCTGCTGAATTAGTTTCACTGTTTGTAAAATAAATTATTCCTCAGTTTTGTCAAGTTTGTACAACAAATTAAAGAGTTTCAAAAATAACTAAAATAAATGAATAAATAACAAAATAATAAAACAGAATTAAGTGATCTGAAATGTCAGTCGGACCAAAACATTCATTTAGAACGTTACGTTTCATAAGTATTTATCCTTTGAGGAAGTCGATGCGACTTCACTAAAAAACACGGGAAAAAGGCAACAAGCAACGGTACAAGAAAGAAGCAGAGTCAGAAAATTCATTTTCAAAAGCCAGGGGAAACATACTAGGAGGAAAAAGAATATTTAGAACTAAAAATAATTATTATAATTATAATTATAATAATATAACTAATTATCAGAACTGCATATTCTGTTTAAATTATGTAACAGAATTATTTTAATTTTTAAGCATTTTTCCAATTTACTTTGTTTTTTGTTTATGTTCTTCTTTTTTCAGTTTTTATTTTTCTTTTCTATTTATGGAAGTAATTTTTTGGTAATTTTCTTGTAGTTTTTATTCATTTGTTTGTAAATTTTTTTGTGTCATTTCTCCTTATGTTGCTCACTGCTTTCTTCCAATACGTCTGAAAGAAGTTGAGACAGTGTTTCAGGTTTCAGGGTTAAACTGCAGTGAAGCGGTGAAAAGTACTACAAGAACAAAGAAAATACTGTAAGGTGAAGTAGAACTACAACATAATACTAAAGTACCTCAGGGGAAGACAAAGATACTGTATTAGTTTTGTGACATTTTGTGTATTAATTAATATTAAGTACTTGTAGGTAATGAAAAAGTATCACAAGGGAACAAAAGTACTATGAGGTAGTGTAACAGTATTTGAGAAGAAAACTTAATTCATATCCACCCTGAGCTCCGTATGAGTATCTAAAGATTCATGTGTGTTTCAGGCTCTGCAGTGAACGGTAAACAGGCTGTGTGATGTGTTCGAGTGCTGCAGGACTTCTGTGTTTCTCCTGCAGAAATCAATCCGTGTCTGGAAGGAAATGGAGGCTGTCACGCCAACGCAGACTGCGTTCACGTCGGACCAAACAAAGTAAAAACTGATTTTACACCACTATGAGGAGATTTTAACAGAAACAATCTTTTATTAATCTTGTCAAGTTCATAACCGAGTCGACTGTGTCCAGACTTCCTGTGCGTGCAGTGAAGGTTACTCAGGAGACGGACAAAACTGCAAGATTATCAACTTGTGTCTAAAGGTGAGTTTGTTTTAATCTCAGACTTTAATCCAGATTGAAACCTATATAATATATCTACCTAATATACCTATATAATAATCCCAGGAATGTTACTGAGTGTTTCTGTGGTTCTCCTGTGTGGTTCTGCTGCGTGGTTCTCCTGTGTGGTTCTGCTGCGTGGTTCTCCTGCGTGGTTCTGCTGCGTGGTTCTCCTGCGTGGTTCTGCTGCGTGGTTCTCCTGTGTGGTTCTGCTGCGTGGTTCTCCTGCGTGGTTCTGCTGCGTGGTTCTCCTGTGTGGTTCTCCTGTGTGGTTTTCCTGCGTGGTTCTCCTGCGTGGTTCTGCTGCGTGGTTCTCCTGCGTGGTTCTGCTGCGTGGTTCTCCTGTGTGGTTCTGCTGTGTGGTTCTCCTGTGTGGTTCTCCTGTGTGTTTCCAGAAAAATGGCGGTTGTAACCAGAGAGCCCTCTGTGTGATGAAGGCTCCAGCTGTTCGTACTTGCACCTGTTTCGGAGGCTTTATCGGAGACGGGTTCACCTGCAAAGGCACCGTGGCGTTGGTCAGCACGTTTATATTTATATTTATATTTATATGTGTAGGTGTGTGTGTGTGTGTGTGTGTGTGTGTGATATCAGCAGGAAGTTGAAGTGTAACTGCTTCCTGTGTGCAGGCGATCCAGGGGAGGAAGCTGAAAGACTTTTTCTTTGGTCTGATGGTGAGTGACGCCGCTGTCTCTAATATTCATTTATGAATATAATATTATTATATGAATATTAATATATACGTACATAACAATAATCATAAAGAACGTCTCATTTCAGGTGACAGAGATTTCTCTGAAAGGTCGCGGCCCATTCACCGTCTTCCCTCCGAACGCTGACGCCTTCACCGCAAAGACATTCTACAACACCAGGGTGACCATTCATTCACTCGTTCATTCACTCATTCATCATTCATTCACTCGTTCATTCATTCATTCACTCATTCATTCATTCATTCACTCGTTCATTCACTCGTTCATTCATTCATTCACTCGTTCATTCATTCATTCACTCGTTCATTCACTCGTTCATTCATTCATTCATTCACTTGTTCATTCACTCATTCATTCATTCATTCACTCGTTCATTCACTCATTCATTCATTCACTCGTTCATTCACTCATTCATTCACTCATTCATTCATTCACTTGTTCATTCACTCATTCATTCATTCATTCACTCGTTCATTCACTCATTCATTCATTCACTCGTTCATTCACTCATTCATTCACTCATTCATTCATTCACTCGTTCATTCACTCATTCATTCACTCATTCGTTCATTCACTCGTTCACTCGTTCACTCATTCACTCGTTCATTCAGAGGTTATTATGAAGTGAATGTTTTTCACACCATCAGAGTTTAACTGCTCTGCTGTCAGAAACTTTAATTTTTTTCTTTGTTTGATTTTATTTGTTTGTGTTTTTCTTTGTCTGTGTTTGTTTTTTCTGTAAACGTTTGTGTTTGTCTCTTTGTTTGCTGTTGTTTGTTTGTTTGTTTGTTTGTTTGTTTGTGTCTGAAGGTGAGGTTGCAGGTGATGGAGAAAGACCGGGAGTGGTACGGCGCCATCCTGCGCAGCCACATCGTCATGTGTCACACTCTGCTGCCTGGCGACCTGAGCCGACCTCGAAACCTGACGACTCTGTCGGGACTCGTGCTGACCACCGGGTCCACCCAGGTGACACAGCAGAGAGCAGAACCCAGTCTGGGTTCACCTGGGCCTTTAGTCGCCTTTCACAAGCATTAAAACCTTTGAAACATGAGACAAATCATTTGATTTCTTTAAAAATGTAGGAAAAAGGAAAGCAGCAGGAGATGCCCCATACATTGCAAGAAATTAGGGAAAGGTGACAAGAAAATGACCTGAAAATGAGTTGTTTTTTTAAAGGAGATAGATACAATTATTTAAATTTGTTTTTAAAGGGGTTCTTGTTTATATATATATATTTTTAACCTTTTTTGGTGCTAATTTTCAGGTCATTTTCTTGTGACATTTTTTTAAATTAAGTAAATTCTTGTTAAGTTGCTCATTGCCTTCTCCCCATGTTTTAAAAAGAAATCAAGCCACTTTGCCAGTTTCAAAAGGCTAATTATAATCAGTCAAATAATCTCTGCAGAAAACACCTGATACTGTGTTGAGTGACTGATCTGGATTAAATGTAGAAAGTGAAGAAGTTAGAAGAAGGGATAGAAATGATATTTTTTATTTGTTTGTCTGTTTGACAAACAGACAAACAGACCCTCTCTCTCTTTCTCTTTCCTTTTTTGCCATGATTGTATTTCATTTGCTATTTACGACATCTATTGCTCGTCTGTCCGTCCTGAAGAGGGATCCCTCACTATCCTCTACCGCTCTTCCTGAGGTTTCTTCCTCTTTGTTTTCCCTGTTACAGGGGTTCTTTTTGGGGAGTTTTTCCTCGGGTGACGTGAGGGTCTAAGGGCAGAGGGATGTCGTACACTGTAAAGCCCTCTGAGGCAAACCATGTTTTGTGATAATGGGCTCTATAAATAAAACTGACTTGACTTGAAACTGACTTTGAAATCTTCAGGGCAGAATCTTCGTCAACGAGGCCAACGTGACGTACAGCGACAGCATCAGCATCAATGGCATCTTCCACGAGATCGACAAGGTCTTGACTCCTCCCAACATTGACAAAGAAAGACCGCCGGCTGCTCCTGTAAGAACGCAACACAACACGTCAAGACACGACTCGACACGTCACAACATGACACCACACAAAACCACACCACGCAACACGTCATGACACGACCAATAGATCGGTCGATGTATTGACCAATACATGGGCGGATGTATTGATGGATGTATTGATCGGTGTGAAATAAATCCGTTGGAGCCTCCGTGTTCGTCTGCAGAGCTGCCGGTGTCCTCTCAGTGTTCTTTAATTCATCCTCGAGGGGCAATTTATAAAGCACACAGAGCAGTAAGGAAGAAAACTATACGATGATCTAAAAGACAATAAATTTAAAGAGATAATAATAAGAAAAAAATATATATATATTTTTAAAATGCAATAAATAAAAAGCTGTAAACATCACAACTGAAATAAAAGTTATAAGTTATGCAGTAGCAAATGCATGAGGTATATGAGTCGGACCAACAGTCTGAATGGTTTGGATGTTGTTTGAGGTGTCTGATGGATCAATGTTTGGATCAATGACTGATTGATTTTCTGTGTGTTCACTGATCAATAACTGTGTCTGACTCCCCCTACTGCCTCAGCTGAACCTGACCAACGTGGCTGAACGTCAAGGATATAAAACTTTCTACAAACTGCTGGAGGTGAGAAAATCAAACTTTGTTTGATTGCTGGAGGAACCTGCATGTGGCACGCTGACTGGGGTTGGTCCCGCCCCCGTTACAGTGATGGTGTTGTTTGTGTGTCTCAGGACACGGCTGTGATGGACCTGGTGAATGATGGGATGTACCAGCCTGTGACGGTCTTCCTGCCCTCAGACGGCGTCATGGCGTCTCTGCCGCAGGAGCAGAAGGACTTCCTGTTCCACTCAGACAACCGCCGTCAGCTGGTGGAGTACCTGAAGTACCACATCCTGCAGTCCCAGAAGGTGAGACCGGGGAGACCGGGGACCTGGCTCGAAGCATGAGGGGTGTGGCCTTTTCAAAATTGCATTTTTGAGCCTTAATTATAGTGCCACCATCTGGCTGACTGGGATTATGTTTGGTGAGCAGCATTCGACACGACTTCCAGTCATTGTTGAAAATTTTATGTGACCATGAGGAACATGGAAAACATTTCTGAGGAGGAAAAAGGAGAAACTCCTCACCTGCTGTTTGAAAGATGTCTGATCAACAGCTCAGGATGTTTTCGTGTGATTGTGAATAAAAAAAACAATAAAGATTTGGTTCACTGATGATGAGATTCTTGATTTTTGATCACAAGACAAGATGGTACAAAGAAAGGCTGTAGAAAACCATATTTGGGGTGTTTTCCTTCTTGGGTTTTGGTTCGGGGGTGAAATAAGGTCTGCGGTTTGTGAACTCTTTGTATTCATGAGAAAAACATGAAATTAAAGTTAATTAAAAATTAAATTTGTGAGAGTTTTGCTGTTGAGTGCAGTCAGAGAGAATCATCACCGTGTCCGGACCCAGAACTAAACAGCCTCTTTTTCTTTCTTACGTCTCCACACTCAGATTTACGCTGAAGGTTTGATCCATCAGGACTCGCTGCGGACTCTGCAGGGTTCGCCGCTCTCGTTCACCTGCGGGGGGACAGATGACATCGTGAGTTCATCAGAAACACATAAAAACTGAATAAGAGTCAACAGTTTGTTGATCAGGTCGGTTCTTCTCTGATCAGGGAGAAATCTTTGTCAACGACGGGAAGTGTCGGATTATTCAGAGACACCTAATCTTCAAGGGTGGGATCGCCTACGGCATCGACTGTCTGCTGACTCCGCCCAGCCTCGGAGGACGTTGTGACACACAGACGACCTTCGACCTTCAGGTGAGTCCGCACATCACAAGCTCTTTGTTTACAGCCGTGATAACGTTCTCAATCTGATGCCTCCTATTGAGGGTTTCAATAATCCAATCCAAATCCAAATATTTAAAGAAAACATATCACTGAAGAAATTTTAAAGAAAATAACAGCCAGAAGTTACAAACCTGGGCATCTGCGGATTTGGAAGGATTTTTTTTCATTTAGACTAAGCCCCAAGTGTCCTGAAATCCTAGAAACGCCTCTGGTCTGGAGAATTTATTGGTTTCATATCTCTGTGGTTTCTTCTTCTTCTGTGGTAGATGAGCTGTGGCATGTGCGCCTACTCAGCTGAACGTTGTCCCTCAGGGTCCAAACTTAAGGTTGGAGTCCTCGTCTGTTCACACACATACAAAATAAAACCAAAGTTTGTGTGTCTGATTGGTCTCTGCTGTGTCTGCAGGAAGTTCAGAAATGTGACCTTCCCACCATGTTTGTCAAAAAAAACTTTGGCTGTCGCAGCATCTGCACCGTCCACGTCTGGCAGCCAAAGTGTTGTCATGGTTACCACGGACGAGACTGTCTGGGTGAGAACACGTGTTAACCACACTGTTATCTGCGTATAAACCTCACCGTCATCTACATATAAACCACACCGTTATCTACATATAAACCACACTGTTATCTACATATAAACCACACCGTTATCTACATATAAACCTCACCGTTATCTACATATAAACCACACCGTTATCTACATATAAACCACACCGTTATCTACATATAAACCACACTGTTATCTACATATAAACCACACCGTTATCTACATATAAACCTCACCGTTATCTACATATAAACCACACCGTTATCTACATATAAACCACACTGTTATCTACATATAAACCACACCGTTATCTACATATAAACCTCACCGTTATCTACATATAAACCACACCATTATCTACATATAAACCACACCGTTATCTACAGATAAACCACACCGTTATCTACATATAAACCACACCGTTATCTACATATAAACCACACCGTTATCTACAGATAAACCACACCGTTATCTACATATAAACCACACCGTTATCTACATATAAACCACACCGTTATCTACATATAAACCACACCGCTATCTACATATAAACCACACTGTCATCTACATATAAACCACACTGTTATCTACATATAAACCACACCGTTATCTACATATAAACCTCACCGTTATCTACATATAAACCACACCGTCATCTACATATAAACCACACCGTTATCTACATATAAACCACACCGTTATCTACATATAAACCACACTGTTATCTATATATAAACCTCACCGTTATCTACATATAAACCACACACGTTATCTACATATAAACCACACCGTTATCTACATATAAACCACACCGTTATCTACATATAAACCACACTGTTATCTACGTATAAACCACACTGTTATCTGTGTATAAACCTCACCGTTATCTACATATAAACCACACCGTTATCTACATATAAACCACACCGTTATCTACATATAAACCTCACCGTTATCTACATATAAACCACACCGTTATCTACATAAAAACCACAGTTATCTGCGTATAAACCTCACCATCATCTACATATAAACCACACTGTTATCTACATATAAATCACACTGTCATCTACATATAAACCACACTGTTATCTACATATAAACCACACTGTTATCTGCGTATAAACCTCACCATCATCTACATATAAACCACACTGTTATCTACATATAAACCACACTGTCATCTATGTATAAACCACACTGTTATCTACATGAAAACCACACCGTTATCTACATATAAACCACACTGTCATCTATGTATAAACCACACTGTTATCTACATATAAACCACACTGTTATCTACATAAAAACCACACTGTTATCTATGTATAAACCACACTGTTATCTACATAAAAACCACACTGTTATCTACATAAAAACCACACTGTTATCTACGTATAAACCACACTGTTATCTACGTATAAACCACACTGTTATCTACATAAAAACCACACCGCTATCTACGTATAAACCACACCGTTATCTACATATAAACCACACTGTCATCAATGTATAAACCACACTGTTATCTACATATAAACCACACTGTCATCAATGTATAAACCACACTGTTATCTACGTATAAACCACACTGTCATCAATGTATAAACCACACTGTTATCTACGTATAAACCACACTGTCATCTATGTATAAACCCCACCATCATCTACTCATAAACCACACCACCTGTCCTGTATGTCTCCGTCCTCTCAGTTTGTGTATATTAATGAGACATGTCTGTCCTGTTTCTCTCCGTCCTCTCAGCATGTCCTGGTGGCAGCAGCGCTTCCTGCAGTAACCATGGGAAATGTGATGATGGTCACCTTGGTAACGGTACCTGTGCCTGTGATGCAGGTTTCAGGGGTGTGGCCTGTGAGCTGTGCATGGACCGTTTCTATGGAGAGTCCTGTAAAGGTGAGCTGCCGTCATGCAGCTTCCTGTTTCCTGTCCGCAGCTCTCTGACAGATTGTTTCTTTCTGGCTCTCAGCCTGTAACTGCTCAGAACACGGATCATGTGACGATGGACGCAAAGGGTCAGGCGCCTGTTTCTGTGAGGCTGGCTGGACCGGAGAGCGCTGCGAGACGCCACAGGGTGAGCTCATCACCACCGCGTGTGTGTGTGTGTGTGTGCGCGCACATGCGCGTGCGCGCCCGCCCTTTAAACAGTGTGTGTGTGTTTTTGTTTGTTCCCTCCAGCTGAAGTGTTTGAGTGTTCTCCGTCCTGTTCTCCGAAAGCCGTCTGTAAGGAGAATAACACCTGTGTGTGTCAGCGGTATTACATAGGAGACGGATACACCTGTACAGGTAAATACACACCAACACAACCAGTCTGCTGACTGGACGCATCTGAAAAACACAAATTTGTTACATTTGTACGTTTCTTCCAAAAATCTTAGTGTGGCGTTATATCTGAGCTGACTGTGTCATCAGGAGGTGGAGGGGATGGTGGGACACCTAGGAGAGACATCTGACATCCAGGAGAGACATTTTACACCTAAGAGAGACATCTAACACCTAGGAGAGACATTTTACACCTAAGAGAGACATCTAACACCTAGGAGAGACATCTAACACCTAAGAGAGACATCTAACACCTAGGAGAGACATTTTACACCTAAGAGAGACATCTAACACCTAGGAGAGACATCTGGCACCATGAAACCTGACACCTAAGCAAGATGCCTGATACCTGAGAGAGAAATCTGATACCAAGGCACGACGAGACATCTGACACCTATGCAAGAGACGTCTGACACCCAAGAGAGAGGCTTACTAAGGATATGTCCACACGGATCAGGGACAGTTCTATTTCTTTTTCATTTTAAAAAAGTTTTTCGTAAACACGGAATTGTCTCAAGAAATGTGTGTCTACTCAAAGCCACTAAAAAAGCTGTAGTATATATGCCGGGCCTGTAAGTGGCGCTGTAACGCTGCCACAGAACAGCAGAGAATAAGACACGGAGCGTGTGCATAAAACTTGTGCGATGTAAACAAACACACGAAGAAGAAGATGGCGGAGAATATGAATCAAGCTAGAAAGGAGACATTTGTGAGGCGCAGAAGATTCCGCCATTGTTGTTGTTGTTGTTGTTGTTGTTGTTGTTGTTGTTGTTGGGGTTGTTGTTGTTGTTGACGTTGTTGTCGTTGTCGTCGTCGTCGTCGTCGTCGATGTTGTTGTTGTTGTTGTTGTCGTTGTCGTCGTTGTCGTTGATGTTGATTTTGTTGTTGTCGTTGTCGTTGTCGTTGTCGTTGTCGTTGTTGTTGGGGTTGGTGCATGCGGGTTAAGGGGGAGGTGGGGCTATGGCGTCAGCGGTTCAGGAAAGATGCGTATGGGTTGTAAACGGGAACGCAAGAGTGTCAGGTTTGTTCACTCTGCGACCTGGTTTAAAAAATTACCGTATCTAAACGCCGGTTCTGTGTGGACGAAACGTCCATACAATAAAAAACTTTTGCGGATACACCTAAACTCGTCTTCGTATGGACATGGCCTAAGTTGCGGACCATTGTCCATACCAGCAAACAGCCGTTGTCTAGCAGTGATGGAGCTTCATGTGCCTCTGTCCAGGTGTCCTGCCGGGACAGTGCCACATTGTCTGTCTGTCTGTCTGTGTTTTTGTCTGTCGTCTGTCTCTTTGATTGTCAATCTGTCCATCAGTCTGTCCTTGTCTCTGTTTGTAGTGATGGATGTGTGTCAGACGTGGAACGGCGGTTGTGCTAAAGGAGCCAAGTGTTCTCAGGAAGGAGAACAGGTGACCTGCACCTGTCCTAAAGGTTACTCCGGAGACGGCTACACCTGTCAGCCAATCGACCCGTGCGTCTCGGGGGTCAATAGCGGCTGCCACGAACACGCCACCTGCACTATGATGGCTCCGGTGAGGACGTAAGGCGTGTGTTTGAGGTATTGAGAGCATGAGTCTGTTATAGTAACACGTGACCTGTGCGTGTGAACAGGGGAAGAAGAAGTGCACCTGTAAGGACGGTTACGTTGGAGACGGACTCACCTGTGAGGTCAAACAGCTGCCGGTCAGCCGCTGTCTCCAGGACAACGGACGATGTCATCTAGAAGCCAAATGTACTGACCTCCACTTTGAAGGTAAAACACATCATGAAGACATGAAAGGGTTAACCGTGATTGTTCTGGCAGGATGTGAACGCGTCGGCTCGATGGCCAAAAGTATGTGGACAGCTGCGTGTGCACTGTGACTCTGACGTGTGTGTGTTCTGCTGCCGTGTTTGTGTGCAGATGCGAAGCTCGGCGTGTTTCACGTCCGTTCGGGTGACGGTCAGTACAAAATGAACTTCACTGCAGCTGAGCGGGCCTGCGCCGCAGAGGGAGGAACGCTGGCTACGTACAACCAGCTGTCCTACGCTCAGCTGGTCAGTGAAGGCAACACAGATCCAACATAACAGCTGATAACTCAAGTCAAGTTAACCCTTTGAAACCTGAAGCGACATCACTTCTCTTGTGCTATGTTCAGACGTCTTTCACAATATTTAAAGCGTTCAAATTCTGAGCACAATTTGTTTAAGAAAATTAGTATATTTAGAAAATTATTTTTTAGAAGATTTGGAAAAATGTCTGGGAAAAAACTATATAAGTGTCAGAATAACATTTAAAATTATTCTACAGAATTCTTATATTTTTTTAATTACTTTTTTCAAGTCTTGTTTACCTTGTTTGTTTGTTTTTTCCTGTCTTTTTATTTTTTGTTTGTTTGTTATAAATTTTTCTTGTACTTTCTGCTGGTTGCCTTCATCTCGTGTTTTTAAAGGAAATTGAAGACATTTTTCTCAGGCGTTAGGACAAAGATAAAGATACATGAGAATTCATACCGGAGAGGATCCGTTTACATGTCAGGTGTGTCTGCTGGTCCTGTGGCAGGGCGGCTTCAACATGTGTGCTGCCGGCTGGCTGGACCAGGCCCGTGTGGCGTACCCCACCACCTACTCCAACCTCAACTGTGGCTTCGGACACGTTGGCATCGTGGACTACGGCGTCCGCAAAAAGACAGAGACCTGGGACGCCTTCTGCTACCGGATGAAGGGTGAGAGAGGAAGAGGAGGGGCCACGGTGCAGAGTCACGAGCTTTTATTTTTAACTATCATCACCTGAAATGACCAATAACCCAAACTCTGTGTTACTGATGACTGAGTAATGTGAGGTTCTGATGTATTGATCATCAATAATCAGCAGTGAACAGCTGATGTGTGGTTTGTTTCAGAGGTGACGTGTGAGTGTCGGCCCGGGTACGTTGGAGACGGTCTCAGCTGTACAGGAAACCTGCTGCAGGTCCTCAAGTCCACGCCCACCTTCTCCAACTTCCTCACAGTGAGTCAGCTGTTTGTGTCCTGCTGAGTCATAGTTTAACACGCGCTGCGCTTTGTTTCAAGCCCAGTCACACAACTCTATTATAGTTATTATTATAGTTCACTAAAACTACTGTTTGTGGTGCTTTTACTGATGGTGATTTTATTTATTCTGTACGCTTTTACTGATTTGAATTGACATTGTTTTTGTTTCGGTTAAGCGTCTCTGAGTATTTTGAAAAGCACTCGATGAATAACGCATTATTATTAATATAATATTAAGAGGTCACTGTATGTCAACAGGACCGACCTGGTTAAATAAAGGCTACATAAAAATATTGTTATTGTTATTATTTACAAAAAAAACTTTTTAACTGAAAGAAAAACAAAAGTTTGAAAATATTTATTTTTAGTTTTGTTTTTTTGGTGAAATTTGTCAACTTGACATGAGGAGTGTGAAATGTGGTCTGAACTTTGTGAATCAAATAGTCCCCAAATTATAATCAAATATAAATAAAAACAATACTAAAACTAAACTAAAATGAAATTAAAAATCAACAAAATAAACTAGAAATACACAACTATAATATCTGAATTATATGAGAACTTTTTTTGATGTTGCTGCCATCAAACCTTCATTTTCTCCTGCAGCAAATCCTGAACTGCTCTCAGGCGTCTGTCTCAGGTGGACAGTTTGTGAAGCGTCTCAGTAACCTGACGGTCCAGTCCACGCTGTTTGTCCCCGACAACAATGGCCTACCTGAGAACCAGGTGAGACACTCACAAACGCATTTACACAGGAGCTGTCTCTAACTGTTCATGTGTCCTCACCTGTCTGTCTCTGCCTGTCCATGTGTCCTCACCTGTCTGTCTCTGCCTGTCCATGTGTCCTCACCTGTCTGTCTCTAACTGTTCATGTGTCCTCACCTGTCTGTCTCTGCCTGTTCATGTGTCCTTACCTGTCTGTCTCTGCCTGTCCATGTGTCCTCACCTGTCTGTCTCTGCCTGTCCATGTGTCCTCACCTGTCTGTCTCTGCCTGTCCATGTGTCCTCACCTGTCTGTCTCTAACTGTTCATGTGTCCTCACCTGTCTGTCTGTAACTGTCCATGTGTCCTCCCCTGTCTTTCCCTGCAGACTCTGTCTCTGCGGGACATAGAGTTCCACCTGTCGGAGGGACAGGCTCTTCCTCTCAGCCAGCTGAAGAACGGCAGTCGGATCAGGACTCGTGTCGGCAGTCTGACGGTTCTCGGAGTGGCGGACCTGCTCGACCCTTCGGCTCTGGTCAGACTTCTCACTGAGAACAAACCCCAGAGGGGGACAGACTTTCAGGGCTGACAGCGTTTGAGACTCACCACCTCAGATAATCTGTGGGCAAATTTGATTTCCTTTTGACGTCCTTCCTTTCTTCGAGTCTGGCCTCGTGACGTTTGTTCACAGTCATGTTCACTCCCAGTCTACCTCCAGTACACCGTAACTGTTGAGGGTTACGTACATTTTACTTCACCAACTGGAGGAAAAGGGGCATTGTTTAGCCCATTTTTAGTAATCCTATAGCCCATTTGTAAGTAATAGTACAGTCCATTTGTTAATAATTGTATAGTACATTTGTTAGTAAAGTTAGTAAAGGGGCTCTGGTAAACCCACCCTTAACCCAGATTCCCCAAGACCTTAAACCGTTTAGAGGTCACCACACAAATAAAGTTGTTTAGTCTCTGTGACTTGGCTTCAAGTACAACTGTACAATTGTATTTTAAAAAGGTACGAATTACTTAAAAATGACACTTTTGTTATTCTAAAAATTGATGTTATATTTTTTTTACGCATAAATTTTGTTTTCAGACAGTTTAAATTATTTTTAATCTCCTCAGTCATCCCGTTACATCAACAACCGCTTCATCACCAACTCAGACATCCCGGCTTCAAATGGCATCATTCACGTTCTCCAGGGGCCCCTGAAAGCCCGGCCCCCTCACCGAGAGGCAAGTGACGTCATAACAGCACAGTACCGAATACTTACACTAATACTGATAGTAATAATTTAACTGATAATCTGAGTTTTTTTAATTCAGTGGTTCAACCACGAAAACCGATATTCTTGCTTCGTTCGTGGTTTTCCATATTTGACCTCTGACCTTGTCTGTGATTGGCTGTGCAGATGCGTGTGGCGCATAAAGCGGGGATGGGAGTCGGCGTGGTGTTGCTGGTTGTTCTGGTGGCAGGAGTCGTCTTTGTTGGATACCACTTCTACACCCACAGCACCAAACCTTTCCACTTCCACTACTTCAAGGTCAGATTTCAGTTTGTCTGTCGATCTGATGCTCAGATGAAGGAGCTGTTTTCTGTCAGTAGTCGGATTAGAAGTTGTAGTATAACATATTTTATATTTTAGTATGAGATATTTGTTAGCAGTCAGATAACATATTGGTTATTAGTCACATAACACATTTGTCATTAAAAATATAGCCCATTTGTTAGTAGTAGTATAGCACATTTGTCAGTAATAGTATAATACAGCTGTTGGTAATGGTATAGCACATGTTTTAGTAACAGTATATTACATTTGTTAGTTGTATTGTAATACAGTTTTAGTAGTAGTATTTGACACATTTGTCATTAAAAATACAGCCCATTTGTTAGTAGTAGTATATTAAAATTATTAACAATAGTATAACCCGTTTATTGTAGAATAACATTTTATGTTACTAGTTGTAATATTTAGTATAAGGCATTTGTTAGTAACAGTATAATAGTGTCAGTATCAGTCCTGAGTCAGGATGGTAAGTTAAATATTATTATAAATATAGCAAAAACTAGTAGAACCATAAAACACTTGTTACTCTAAGTAAAATATTAGTGTAAGTATAACACATTGAAAAGGATAAATATAGTAATTGTAATAATTGTTAAGCATTTGTTATTATCGGTATACATTTGTTAATGTTGGAATAATGCAGTTATTTAAGTATATTTGTATCAATATAGCAAATTTGCTATTATTAGTTTAACAGTTTATTAGAGGTATTACAATATGTTTATTACTATATAAAACAACTTTTTTAGTTATTGTGGGTATAAAATACAAATATCCTAACTAATGCTAGTGTGGTACATTTTTGATATAATTTTATGCATAGTTGTGTGAGTGTAACATTTATTACAAAACACTGTTTGATGTTTTTTATGAGACATTTATTAATGTTCGTATGAGACGTTTCCTGTCGGCTCTGACAGGAGGACGAGGCGGAGGAAGAGGCTCCTGCTGCAGACTGTGGTCGCAGCATCTCTAATCCGGTTTATGAAGCAGCTCCAGAACCTGCAGAGTCCAGCACACGTGACGTCACAGTGAGTCATCGCGACACACCCTCAGTCAACACAGTCACCTCATAATGATAATCAATGATAATAACTCAGATTAAAGCGATGGTAACAGCTGCCATCATTTAATCCTAAATATTGACTTCACAGATGAAAAAAGATTTCAGACACTTGACTTTGTCTTTTTATTTGACCTCGAGACTGAACATGACTCGACTGATCATGGAAAGAAGTTCCAGTTGTAGTTTGAAGCCCAGTAACTTAAAAAACCAAAAGACTGGCTGTGTGTCTGCAGGCGGAGGACAAACCTGAGGAGGACGGAGGATCGTACGACCTGCTGCAGGACAGTTGAGCCGGGACCTGCTGCTGGACTGGAACCGGCAGAACTGGTTTTATACCTCTGTGGTTTCAAAGTCCTCTGACCAGGTTCAAACTGTGTCTCATCACAGACTGTCGGCTGACTTTTATTTTCTCCACTGACGAAAGACGGCAGCTGTGTCCCGTCTCACAATCTACAGGTTTGTCTTTCAGAGAACTGAACTGTCCCCCGAACCGCCGAAAAATCAGGACGCATTCAGGTGCTCCGAGTCAAACTATGAGGTTTCATTACACTCTGATTTTTTAACTGAAAACAATCCCTTCACTTTAAACAAGATTTGTACTTAACTTTAGAAAATTTCAATTTTGTTGTTTTTAGGTTTTCTGCAGACATAAAACAGTTTGTTAAAGAATCAAAACTGAAGTTCAATATTGATTAAAGCATCAAAGCGTGTTGAAGATCTGAGCTCCGGTGTTTGTGGTGTTAATTTTCTGTCAGATGTCTTATGGATTAATCATCTCGGCTGTACATGCAGAAATTTTTGGGTATATTTCTAAATTTGTCAGAAAAAGTGAAAAGTACAATATTTCCCTCTGAGATGTAGTGGGGCAAAAGTATAGAGTGCCATGAAAAACTACTCAGCTAAAGTTTAAGTACCTCAAATTTCAACTCAAGTGCAGTACTTAAGTAAGTGTACTTAGTAACATTGCCAACAAATATCACACAGCATGGACTACAAACATTTCCATTCACACACAGGATTTTATTAACTTTTAAAAAGATCCTGCTGAATGACTCCTGATTAAACAACTTTTTACACACCTTTCAGTCAAAGTTCAAGACTGCAAATAAATGATCAGTTTAGCCCAAATCACTGATCCAGAGCCAAATATTGTTGAGTTTATGAAACCTGTCGTGATTAGTTTGATCAGTTTCTTTGTCTTCAAAAATTTTCAAAGTAAAAATGCACCAAACGACCCTTCAGGCCATCTGAGCAAAACACAGCCAATCAGAGGTGGAAACATTTTCCTGCTGGACTCAAAGTTCACTTCCCTCGCTCTGGAGCTCATTTCAGCCCGTCAGTCAGAGAAGAAGACTGTGCGATGTGGCTGAAAGCTCCAGAGAAGCTCCTGAGTGACCTTGGAGTCTCAGCAGGTTCAAGAGGACAAACAGCTTCATGTCAAGCATTTTATTCTCTGACAGAAACGCTCAGACATCTTCTGTCCTCTCGGTGATCCACCAGTGATAATCAGAGACTCGGGAGAAGACGGCCGGTTTGTCTGCGTCACACCGCCTGCTGCCCCATGTGACCACGCCAAACAGGAAGTAGGCGCCATGTTTCCGACAGAGCAGAGGTGCGCCGGAGTCGCCCTGCAGGCAGAAACTCTAGATCTGAATCTGGATCGTTTATTTGATTTGAAAGTCGTCCTGTTAGTGTGTGTCATGTGAGGGCGATCTTACCATGCAAGAGGCAGAGCCTGCAGGATGTGAACAGATGTGGGAGTCAGTGATGAGTCCTCCTCCCCACGTCTCCCTGCAGCTCGTCTGGTTCACCAGAGTCAGCCCGACGTGATGCAGCCGCTCTGGATCGACCACCGCTGCACAGGAAACACAACCACAGAGAATACATCAAACGTCAAACTACACAGCTACGTCTCACGATACTGAGGACGTTATTGGACATCAACAGAAACACCGCTGAGTGTTTGAGCTGCTACGCTGGGTTTCCTGCCCAACATGTTCTCATGCAAAGTCGTGACGTCAAAGTCGTGACGTCCTCTCTGTCAGTGGGCTTCTGCGTCTGCATGTTACGCTCTAGGTATCCTTCTGCGTCTGCATGTTACGCTCTAGGTATCCTTCTGCGTCTGCATGTTACGCTCTAGGTATCCTTCTGCGTCTGCATGTTACGCTCTAGGTATCCTTCTGTGTCTGCATGTTACGCTCCAGGTATCCTTCTGCGTCTGCATGTTACGCAAACAACGCCGGGATGCCAACACACACACGGATGGTTAGGATCAGAGGAAGGAGGCACATGGTGGAGAAAAGAGATGGAGAAAAAAAACATCACATTCAGACAGGAAGAGAACATTGGACTCCTCCTGCATGGAGGTCCAGGCGTGTTGGATCATCCAACAGGTGCCATCCAGCAGCATTCTCAGCTAACACCATCCAGCAGCGCATCATGTGGACGCCAAAGTTGGCTTTTGGCGTTAGTATCCTACTCTTAAAGCAGTGAAAAAGCAGCCATGTTTGACGATTTCAGAATGAGAACAGGCTAATTTACCTGCTGCTTTGGAGGCTCCCCACCCTGCCGTGACACAAGACCAGCTGTCATCGAGCTCCTCATCCTCATCAGGGACACAGACTGGAGACGCATCAGAGCCTGGAGACATGACCAGAGGACAATTTCAATACTAACACGTAACACACCTCATACAGCCCAGTGCAAGACACGACCCAGAGCACTGAGTGTGAAACGTTGGTGTGGTTTGTGTTTCAGGTGTTCCTACTGAATCGGGCGGGCACGCTGAGGCGGAGCAGTGACAGGTCCGATTTTGGGGGGAAGCTGCTGTCCTGCGGCAGGTTGAAGACCTCGTCCACTGGGATGGTCTGAGACGATGAGAAGCGGAGGTCGTGAACTCCCAGAACAGCCAGGTCCTCTTTAGCTCTGCAGGGACAAAAACGGTCAGCGCTGGTGCAATAAGTACTAGAACCAGGAACAGCACAGGGTTCGTACAGCCATGGAAAACCTGGAAGACTCATGGAATTTGTAAATACCAATTTCTAGGCCTGGAGAAATTTTGCAAAACTAAATATGCCTTCCAGACATGCTGCCTTCCAAACTCGCAGGCTCGCAGGTTTGGAAGGCGTGCTTTCTTTAAAACAAACAATAATATGACATGCCTCCCCCTTTTTCACCACCCCCTTCCTCTCTCATAAATAATAAACAGTCCCTAATCTACATTAAAATATTTAGTTCTAATCCTGTTCTGAACGTTTTAAACAATATACATATAAAAAGCTGTTAAAAAGTAATGAAAAAGAACCGATGAAGAGCATCAATGGTGGTTTCAGTGAATGTTTGCCCCAACGCCATGGAAAAATCCTGGAAAGTTATTGGAAAAATGTGTATGAACCATGACAGTAGTAGCGGCAACAGTACCATGAGTAGAACATATTGCAGTAGTAGAATCAGTAACAGAAGCAGAACCAGTAGCAGAAGGAGAACAAGTAGCACTAGTAGTAGTACTACTACTACGAATTCCAGTAGTAGTATAATCAGTAGCAGTAGCAGAACCAGTAGTAGTAGAAGTAGAACCTGTAGTAGTAGAGGTAGAATCAGTAGCAGTAGTAGAACTAGAAGCAGTAGAAGTACAACCAGTAGAATTAGAAGTACAACCAGTAGCAGTCATAGAACCAGTAGCAGTAGTGGTGGGCTCATTGGTCTGACCTGACGTTGCAGTGTTGTGCCGTGAGGACCCAGCGGCGGTGGATGAGCGCTCCACTGCAGTAGTGGCGTCCATTGGCCTGCAGGCTGACCTGCCAGGGCCAGAAGAAGGGGCAGGACTCGGTCAGGTTCCCCACAGACACCTCGCCATCCAGGGAAACAAAGAGCTCAGCGAGGCATGGAGCCTTGTGACAGCTGGAGCTCTGCTGCGTCCCACACCTGTCCTCTGTCAGCCAGGTGAGCAGACAGACACAGTCGGGTTTCAGTCATGACGTTTGAAGACATCGGATTAAAAGAAGAACACCAACCTTCTATAACGTCGTCCGCGTTCAGGACACCTGGATCACCTGTGAACCAAACACATCATGTGACCCTGCTGTCTCAGGTGGACTCTCAGGTGTTGTGTATCTGTGACACATACTCATGACATCGGACATCCACTGGGTGTGCTGCTGGACCTTTGTGTAGACTCCCGGTCGTCTGGCTCGTCCACAGCCAACCCCCCAGCTCACCAGACCTGCCAGCTCGTACCTGCTTCCCGTGAAGCAGGACAGAGGACCACCAGAGTCGCCCTGAGACACAGACAGGACCAGGTTAGTGACAGCAGGACGGAGACACAGACAGGACCAGGTCAGAGACAGCAGACACAGGATGGACGGTGGGATGGTACCTGGCAGGCGTCGGCTCCTCCTTCCTCCCTGCCGGCGCAGAACATGGAGGGTCTCATCCTGCCGCGGTAGTACTGGTTACAGACGTCAGGGGGCAGCAAGGTGACGTTCACCTCCTGCAGTCTGTTCACTCGAGCTCCGTCTAGAGAAGAACACACAACATGGAGGGACGTCAGGTCCGGTTTAGGAGCTCTCGGTCAAAGGAGTATGTTGGTGAAGACTCTTAGTCGTCCAGGTCATGGAAACTCCAGGTGCTGAATCGTGGGCAGCTGGACCTGTTTGAGTTTCTTGAGAAAGTTTCACCTCTTATCAGAGAGGCTTCTTCAGCTCCTGGAACTGAAAACCTCATGAACAGGCCTCTAGAGAAGTTCCTGGACCTGAAAAAGCCTGAAGAAGTTGGATGACAGATGAAACCTCTCCAGCAGCCAGCGTTTTAGCATCTGAATCGGTCAATGAAGGATCCTCAAACAGCTGAATTTTAAAGAGGCTTCATCATCGACTCCCACTGAAGATCTGGTCCAAGGTCAAGGATCCTTTGAATTCCACTGAGGACCGAGTCCTTCCTTCAGAGAGTTTTCAAGGATACATAAAGTACCCACAATTCTGCAGGTCCTACCAAGGAAGCATCCTTGACTCTGAGGAGGGTTCAGTGCTTCTCAAATTACCACAAATCATGCACAAAGAATCGCATGTACTTCATGGACCCTTAAAACTTCTCTGAAGGAAGGACTCGGTCCTCGGTGGAGTTCGGATGATCCTTGATTTTGGACCAGTCCTTAGGCAGGGTGATGTGGCCTCCTGGACATCGAGCCGTCTGAGGGTCCTTCTAGGACTCTGAGGGGCTCCGTCAGTCTGGGCGTGACCTCACTCTCTCGGGTGGAGCCCCAGCCGGTGATAGTGCACTTCCTGTGGAGCGGCAGCGGGGTCATCCAGACGTCGATGGGTCGGACGAAGCGGTTGAAGACAAGCGGGTGCTGTAGCTTCAGCAGCGCCATGTCTCGCTCTTTGGTGCGCGTGTTGTAGCCGTGATGGTTGATGATCATGGCGACGCCCACCAACTAACAGGAAGTCGACAAGTCGACAAACAAGAACGGACAGGTAGATGAAGAAAACAAACACAAAAATGAAGAAAATGAAGACAAACACAGAAACAAAGAAGATATAGACAAAGACGACCAAGACACCGACAAAGAGGACGAGGATGATGAAGACAAAGACAATGAAGAAGAGGACAAAAAAGATGAAGACAAAGCCTGAAGCCGCAGACCTGATGGTGAGTGGTTCAGTCAGGTTCTCACCTGCTGTCCAGGTTCTTCAGGATTGTCCAGGTCGTGTTTTCCAGCCAGCACCGTCCAGAAGGACGCTTTGTTGTACCTGCACACAGGTGAGACAGGAGACACGTCTCAGACATGTGATCTCAGGGTGACCTCTGACCTTCATCTGCAGAGTCCGGTGACCTCTGACCTCTTGAAGCAGTGAGCGGCAGAGAGGATCCACAGGGGCCCGATGACAGCCCCTCCGCAGGCCGGCATGGAGGCGAAGCGCAGAGAGACCTGCCAGGGCCACGAGTGAGCCCAGGCCTCCTGCCCCCCGATGATCCTGGACTCCAGCTCCTGCTCTGGACTGAAGGGACGGACCCCCGACAGCTCTGACCCCCCAACACAAAGACAGGTTTTTATCTGCGGATACTCTCTGCTCACAACAAAAATCTCTTTAATATTGACACAAACTTTTAAATATTTTAAGCTATTTTTAGAAACAACACATTTATATTTGAAGATTTGACATTCAGGCTCTTCTATTATAACTTTCACGTTTACACATTCGTTTCTTACTGTCTTTACATATTTTGAATACTTGAAAAATATAAAATATTTCAGTTTTTTAGGATTGTATTTATTTATATTTACAGGTAGAATGAAAAACAATGAGCCCAGAGCTCCTACATTTTGTGATCAATCAGGTTTCAGCACAAATGTTGGTGAAATCTTATCATCTGAAATTATTGATCAGGTTTACCGCTGAATCCAAACTGTCCGGAAAAAGTTTCATTTTCCTGCAGAGTTTCATTCAGACGACTTGAATCTGACCAGACAATAAAAAACATCAACAGAGGACAAAATCCATCAGAAACAAGATAACAAGTGAACAGAAAAATATAGATCATATGGAAACATTATCGATCATACAGAGACATATTGATCGTACAAATACATATTTATAATGTAAAGAGTAAAACATTGATGGTACCTGTGTGAGCAGCAGCCGGGGAGTTTGATGGACTGTGACTGAGTTCAGCTGCAGAGACACATGAAGACATGACCACAGGAACATGTAAAAACACGCAGGCACATGTAAAAACACGCAGGCACACACAGGAACATGTAAAAACACGCAGGAACATATAAAAACACGCAGGAACATGTAAAAACACGCAGGCACACACAGGAACATGTGAGGAGATAATGAGTGTGTGTTGTGACCTGTCGGAGCTGAGAGCAGCAGACTGAAGACAAACAGCAGCATCACGTCTGAACATCAACACGCTGACCTGATGTGATGTGTGTGATGGTGTGTATTTAGTGTGTATTTGGTGTGTATTTGGTGTGCATGTGATGTGGAGCTCTGATTAAACTCACCTGTGTGTGATCACAAACACTTGCAGCTCAGGCTCCTCCCACCTTCACCTGCAGTGATGATGTCATCATTTGCACAGAGTTCACACACCCAGCTCCTCTTCAGTCTGTACACACACACACACACACACACACACACACACACACACACACACCTAGGAAACAGAACGAAGACTTGAAATGAAAACAAACAGGAATCATTTAAATGATAAAACTTTGCAGAACCTGTTTCATAATTAAAAACATTTTATTATTTTTTTATTTGTTAAATCAGGTTAAATTCATTTTATTATCTCAACATGCAAACAATCATGTAATAATGATTAATAATAATAATAATAATAATAATAATAATATTACTTACTTCTAAAACTAAAAATTATAACAATAATGAAAATACATCACTACTAATACAAATACTAATAATGATAATAAGATTTTTTTTTAAATGAATACATAAATTATAGTTAAATTTATAGTTATAATAATTGTTATTATTATTATCATTATTTTTATTCGGGCGTGGTGCTTTTATTGTGGCAGAGTGGGGGCGTGGTGTCCGTGCCTTTATTTTGACAGGACAGTGTGGTGGATCTGCTCCTTAGAGCGGGACAGTCAGTCGGTGCAGTCTGCTTAAGGAGCACCATGTCCGAGTCCAGCCCAGAGTCTGGGTCCGGGTCTGAGTCCTGGTTGAGTCGGGAGGTCCAGCTGGCGACGAGCATCCTGTGCAGCAGCGCGGGCTCCATGCAGCTTCAGCAGCTGCACCGGCAGCTGCTGCAGCGCTGCAACATCAGCGAAGAAGAGTTCAGCGCCATGGTTTACAAGTGTCCCCGCTTCCTGCTGGTCGGCGGGCCCTCGGGGGACCCCACGGTGGTGGCCCGGACCTCTCTGCGCCTCTGCGGTCGCTACGGCCGCGAGGACGCCGGCTGTTGTCGCGAGGACTGTCCGCAGCTGCACCTGTGCAGGTACTTCCTGTTCGGAACCTGCAGGTTCGGCAAGGCGAGGTGAGTCCGCGCGCTCAGGTTTAACGTGCTTACCGGCTGTTATCACCTCCTTCGGGCTTCCGTAGTCCGAAACGGCAGGTCAATAAGTCAATAACCTGCTCTGATCGGACTTGTTGTAGAGTTATTGATTGAGTACTACTTCCTGTGTCTGCGGAGGGATACGCTCCTCCTGCAGCTGTGAGGAGGCCAAACAGAAACTGAAGGAAACAGAAACTCAAGCTCAGCTGGTTAACCCTTTAGGGACTGTCTGTTATTAACCTCTTAGGGACTGTCTGTTATTAACCCTTTAGGGACTGTCTGTTATTAACCCTTTAGGGACTGTCTGTTATTAACCTCTTAGGGACTGTCTCTTATTAACCCTTTAGACTGTTATTAACCTCTTAGGGACTGTCTGTTATTAACCTCTTAGGGACTGTCTGTTATTAACCCTTTAGACTGTTAGTAACCTCTTAGGGACTGTCTGTTATTAGCATGTTTTGGGTACTGTGAGTGATGTCATGGATCAGTTTTTCTGGAGAAATGAAACTGTGTGATTTGATGATCAGCTGATGTTCGCCTGAGTGTTTCACACCTATAATACATGCATGGTTTCACACAGCGCCGGATCAAATAATAATAACTTTATTTATATCATAACTTTGTTCATGGAGCACCTTTAAAAACAGGGTTTACAAAGTCCTCTGATGGACAAAGAAGAGGCGGGAACTCAGGAATGATTAAAAAAAAACACACACAGGCCAAACAGAGAAAAGTTTAGTAAAGTCCAACTAAAAGGCAAAAACAAAATACAAAAAGTCAACAAGAATAAAGCAAATAAAAGGAATAAAAGGAGCAGAGTTTTAGAAAATCTCAGAATAAATGTGACATAAGGGATAAAAATAATATATGATATAAGAAATATATATAAGGATACGACAAAAGCCTGTGACCTGTGAGTGTGTGTGTGTGTGCGTGTGCGTGTGTGTGTGTGTGCGTATGTCTGTGTGTGTGTGTGCGTGTGCGCGTGTATGTATATGTCTGTGTGTGCGTGTGTGTGTGCGTATGTCTCTGTGTGTGTGTGTGTGTGTGTGTGTGTTGGAGTTGAAGGGGTGCAGCTGGTGTGTGAACGACAGCAGAAGATAAGAAAATAGCGGAGAAGGTCGTACTGACCTCTGAGGATGAAGCGGGTTGTTGTCTGCAGATCCTGTGTGTAACTTCTGACGCACACACACACACACACACCTGTGTCCTCCTGAGTATTTGAATGTGGTATTTGTATTTGAATATCATCTCTTATCTTCACCAAACGACACCTGATGTTTCAGGTTCCTCCACAGCTTTAATATTCAAACCCTGAATCCTGAAAACATCTGAGTGAAACTGAAGCAGCCAATAATCAATAAATCCTCTCTGAGCCTCGGTATATATTCAGCTGAATCCAATAATCAATAAATCCTCTCTGGACCTCCGTTTATATTCGGCTGAATCACGAATCTTTCTGCAGCATGTTTTTTAATAAAGTTGGAACTGGAAGGGAAAAAAGCAGAAAGTTGTTTGAATCCTGTTTATTATATAAAGTATTGATTAGGGCTGCAGGATTATATTGATACGTCATCGGTATCGGCAGATATCATCTTTAAAATGAAATCTCAGAATCAGCTGATTTCTGCAGAAATCACAAAGCAGAATTTGCAGAATAAATGCCTCCCTATTGATTATTGATTGATCATTAACTGACCTGATGATGTCATGGTGTGTCACAGGAAGCTGTGTAAATTCTCCCACGACGTTCGCTCTCATCACAACTTCGGCTTACTGAGAGAAACAACGCTGCACCTGCTGAACGCCGAGCAGCTGCTGCTGCTGCTGCTGCTCAACGACCCCGCCCTCCTGCCGCAGGTAACACACACACCTGAGACACACACCTGACGCACACACCTGACACGCACACACCTGACACACACACCTGAGACACACCTGACGCACACACCTGAGACACACACCTGACGCACACACCTGACACGCACACACCTGACACACACACCTGACACGCACACACCTGACACACACACCTGAGACACACACCTGACACACACACACCTGAGACACACACACCTGAGACACACACCTGAGACACACCTGACACACACACACCTGACGCACACACCTGACACACACACACACCTGAGACACACCTGACGCGCACACACCTGATGCACACACCTGACACACACACACCTGAGACACACCTGACACACACACACACCAGAGACACACACCTGACACACACACCTGAGACACACCTGACGCACACACACCTGACGCACACACCTGACACACACACTTGAGACACACCTGACACACACACCTGAGACACACACCTGAGACACACCTGAGACACACCTGACACACACACCTGACACACACACCTGAGACACACCTGACACACACACACGAGACACACCTGACACACACACACACACACACACACACCTGAGATACAATGTGTATGTGTGTGTGTGTGTGTTTGGGTGCTGAAGACGTCACCCTGAATTCTGATGGATTTTTATTTATTTTTAATATATTTTGCAGTTTTTTGAGCCGAAAAAATAAAAGAACAAAAATGAACAAAAAACAAAAAAAATTCAAATAAACAAAAGAACGAACCCGTGGTGTCCGGTTGTGTGAGGGCAGCGTCCTCGGAGGTAAAGTGAAACATTTTCTTCTGTCGGGTTCATGTCCTCCGTGTTGTTCCTCGTCGCTCAGGTGTTTCGTATCTGTAACACGTCTGTGTTGCACCCTTCAAGAAGAAAATAATGAAACAAAGAAAATTAGCTCCATGGTTTAACCTCCAGATTCACAAATTGAAACAAACACAAATTTGAAAGACATTGGCGTTCGACCAAACTGGAAGAGTCCCGTTTAGTCTGGCTGGACAGTCTTAAAGTCTATAAGAAGGCCCTCCGTCATGCCAGGGTAAACTATTATTCATCATTAATTGAGGAAAACAAAAACAATCCCAGGTTTCTTTTCAACACTGTAGCCAGGCTGACTCAGAGTCTCAGCTCTATAGAGCCTCGTGTTCCTTCGGCCCTCAGCAGTGACGACTTTATGACTTTCTTTAATGATAAAATTATAACTATAAATCCATCACCTCTTGCCCTTACCTGACCTGACCCCAGACTCAGGTAGCCTGGATGTGGCAGCAAGGCCTGAAATTTATCTAGACCATTTCTCCCCCATTGACCTTCATCAACTCTCTACTTTGGTTTCTGCATCTAAGCCATCAACATGCCTGTTAGACCCCATCCCAACTAGGCTACTTAAGGAAGTTTTGCCTTTATTAGACAACTTTTTATTAGATATAATCAGTGTGCCTTTATTAACGGGCGATGTACCTCAGTCTTTTAAAGTAGCTGTCATTAAACCTCTTCTAAAGAAGCCCACTCTCCATCCTGAGGTTTTAGCAAAATATAGACCGATATCTAATCTCCCCTTTATTTCTAAAATCCTTGAGAGAGTGGTTGCTCATCAGCTCTGTGACTTTCTCCGAGACAACAGTTTATTCGAGGACTTTCAGTCAGGCTTTAGAGTTCATCATAGCACAGAGACGGCACTAGTAAAAATTAATAACGACTTATTGATTGCCTCTGACACGGGTCTGGTCTCTGTTTTAATCCTATTAGATCTCAGTGCTGCATTTGACACCATTGACCATCAAATCTTACTGCACAGACTAGAACACTTCATTGGCCTTAAAGGAACGTCACTAGCCTGGTTTAAGTCATACTTATCAGATCGTTCCCAATTTGTTCACATCAATGATCAACCCTCCGCACATACAAAGGTCTGCTTTGGAGTGCCACAAGGTTCGGTGCTCGGGCCAATCCTTTTCACTTTATATATGCTTCCTCTAGGCAACATAATTAGAAAACACTGTATAAATTTCCATTGTTATGCTGATGATACGCAATTATATCTATCTATGAAACCAGATGAAACTGATCAGCTATCTAGACTTCAAACATGTCTTAAGGATGTAAAAGCCTGGATGAGCCGTAATTTCCTGATGTTGAATTCAGACAAAACTGAAGTTATTGTTCTTGGCCCAAAACACCTCAGAAGCTCCTTTTCTAACTATGTAATTTCTCTAGATATAATTACCTTGGCCTCTAGCACAACTGTAAGGAATCTCAGAGTTTTATTTGACCAGGATTTATCCTTTGCCTCCCATATAAAACAAACTTCAAGGACAGCTTTCTTTCACTTGCGCAACATCACAAAAATTAGACATATCGTCTCCCAAACAGATGCTGAAAAATTAGTACATGCATTTGTCACCTCTAGGCTGGATTACTGTAACTCCCTATTATTTGGTTGCCCCAACAAATCTCTTAGGTCTCTCCAACTGGTGCAGAACGCTGCTGCTCGTGTTTTAACGGGAACCAAGAAAAGGGATCATATTTCTCCTGTTTTAGCTTCTCTGTACTGGCTCCCTGTGAAATCCAGGATTGAATTTAAAATCCTCCTCCTTACTTACAAAGCTCTAAATGTTCAGGCTCCATCTTATCTGTCGCAGCTCATAGTTCCTTACCAACCCTCAAGATCACTGCGCTCTGAAAATGCAGGGTTACTTGTGGTTCCCAAAGTCTCCAAAAGTAGGTTAGGAACCAGAGCCTTCAGCTACCACGCTCCTCTCCTATGGAACCATCTTCCATTTTCGGTCAGGGAGGCAGACACCGTTTCAACTTTTAAGGGTAGACTTAAGACCTTCCTCTTTGATAAAGCTTATAATCAGGGCTGGCTCAGGCTGCCTGGTCCAGCCCATAGTTAGGCTGACATAGGTTTAACCTGCCGGGGGACTTCCTCTGATATGCTGAGCTCCTTTCCTTCTCTCAATGCCGCCATCAGAAATCATGCATGTCTGTTAACTGCATTGCCATTTGCAAGCTTAGCTTAGCTCTGTGATAGCCCTGTGGTACTCTCACCACCTGGGGCTTGCGATCACAGAGCCTGGGTCTGTTGAACTGCACTACGCTAATCCTGTTGCCTCTCCGGAGCGTTCCTGCTCCCTTGTTTCCTAGTTTTCCCGGATCCTGGCCGTATCCTTGACTGTGCCTGACCCTGCCTTCGGTTGTGCTCGTGCTGTGGCTGCACTGATTCTGTGCCCCCCGCTCGCCCTGATCGTGGTCTGGTCCTGGTTGCGCCGATGCTGTGATCTTGCCTTTGGACAACTCCCTTTCACATATGCATGAGACTGTTATCATCTCTATCAACATCATCATAGAGAGCAATTACTAATTTCACACCTGCTGTTATTGTAATATGACATGCATCTGTTTCTATTATTGCTGTGCCCCCCCCCCTCACCCTCTCTCCCCCTCCTCTCTCTTTCTCTTTCCTTTTTTGCCATGATTGTATTTCATTTGCTATTTACGACATCTATTGCTCGTCTGTCCGTCCTGGAAGAGGGATCCCTCACTATCCTCTACCGCTCATCCTGAGGTTTCTTCCTCTTTGTTTTCCCCGTTACAGGGGTTCTTTTTGGGGAGTTTTTCCTCGGGTGATGTGAGGGTCTAAGGGCAGAGGGATGTCGTACACTGTAAAGCCCTCTGAAGCAAACCATGTTTTGTGATAATGGGCTCTATAAATAAAACTGACTTGACTTGACTTGATGTCACTTCCTGTTTCAGGTGTGCGCGCACTATAACAAAGGCAGCGGTCCGTTTGGCAGCTGCAGCTTCCAGGAGCGATGCTCCAAAATCCACCTGTGTCAGCACTTCGTCCAGAGCCGCTGCCTCTTCGGCCCGCGCTGCCACCGCCATCACGACATCGACCCGCACGGCCGCCGCCTGCTGGAGGAGCGCGGCCTGAGCGGTGACATCGTCAGCCAGCTGCCACTCATCTACAGGAACATCCACCACCTCACCGCCACCGCCACAGGTGACTGACACGCACCTGCAGTTCACACCTGATCACACCTGCAGTTCACACCTGATCACATCTGATCACACCTGATCACACCTTCAGTTCACACCTGAGCACACCTGATCACACCTTCAGTTTACACCTGCAGTTCACACCTGATCACACCTGCAGTTCACACCTGATCACACCTGCAGTTCACACCTGAGCACACCTGATCACACCTGCAGTTTACACCTGCAGTTCACACCTGCAGTTCACACCTGATCACACCTAAATCTTCACATATAGAATTGAGTGATTTAGCTTGTGAGGAAAGAGGCGAAACTTTGTGTGGGAATCTGTCAAAAAGGGGATTCAGTATACAATTAAAATCTCCACCCACTATGGCAATATCTGAGTGAATCTCTGAGAAATCCAGGAATACTTTAGTTATAAAGTCTGATGGGTGAGCAGGGGGGTAATAAATATTCAGTATGGAAATAACCGTGCCTTGTAAGACCCCCTTAATTATAACATATCTGCCACTTTTGTCTTTAACACATTGTATCATTGAAAAAGGAAGATTCTTTCTCACAAGAATTGCCACCCCTCTACTTCTTGATTTGAAAGAGGAAAATAAAACCTGCTCAACCATACCCTGCCGTAATTTTAAATGTTTCACATCGTCCAGATGTGTTTCTTGTAAAAGTGCAATATCATGTGTTCTTTTTTCAGAAAGGTAAGTATTTTTCTTCTTTTAATCGGACTATGGACCCCTCTTACATTCCATGTACACAAACGTAGTTTGTTACCTGCCATGCCTCTCAAGTAAACCCTTTATATAGATATATTCATTAATAGCAAAAATCTGAAACCTCTTCGTACAGTAAAAAACATCACTGAGCTGGGAGAAAAACAAATCTGAACAGGAACTATTATACAAAAACAAAAACAATTGGGGGCTATCCCTGCTACCTAACCTGCAGGGCACTTTAAACCTCTTCCACACCCCTCTTTCTGTGCAAGCCTCATGATTAAAAAACAGAAAAAGAAACAAATCTGATAATAGTGAATGAATGAGGCCGCACCCTCTTCTTCCCTGACATTCACACAGAATAAACAAAACTCAAGTTTGCTCACGGTGGCCATAACTTGGTGCATGAACAAAACTGACTGATGAACATGTTATGTTATTATGTTATGCGCACGTATGAGGAGCAATCAGAACATACTCACGTTATGTGTACGGATGAAATCAATAATATAACACCATAAAGGTTAGCTGACACACACATCACTGGGATGTAGTGTCTCCACGTCTCTGCTCCAGTGAGTTCAGAAGCGCAACGGCTTCTTTGGGGGTGTCAAATCTCTTCTGTGTCCCGTTCACCGTCACTTTCAGTGTGGCCGGGTAGAATAGCGCATAGTCCATGTTCATTTTCCTCAGCCGCGCCTTTATGTCATCAAAAGCCTTCCGTCTCCGGACCACCTCGGGTGAATAGTCATTGAAGAAGGAGATTCTGGGTCCCTTATTTGTGGGGTCGTCTTGGTTAGACCGACGGGCTCCAAGCCGACGAGCCGCCTCCATCATGCGCTGCTTGTCAGTGAAGTTATGAAACTTTACAATCAGCGGCCTGGGATGTTGACCGGTGCCAAGGACCGGTGTGCCCGGTCGAGCTTCAGCCGCCCTGCTTTAGTATCCATTCGGAGGTGGTCAGGGATCCACTTTTCGAAGAATTTCACTGAATCCGAGCCTTCCAAACCCTCGGGCACACCAACGATACGTATGTTGCACCTGCGTCCCCGGTTTTCGAGGTTGTCAGTGTGCTCCCGCATATCATTAACTTGCTTCTCGAGACGCGCTACCTTTGCCTCCGATGATGTCGCGGCGGCCTCCACATCAGCAATCCGTTTCTCCGCTTCGCCCACTCGGGTGGCGACCGCATGCAGCTGGGAAGTCTGTTCTTTAATGGCTTCCAGGACAGTGGAAATTTTGTTGTCAATCACCTTAGTCAGGTTATCAGTTATTCTGTCCAGGGCTTGGACAATATCTGGTTCCATATAGCCTGAGCTAGCATCCATCGGCGTCTCAGATGTAGCACTTAGTTCTTCCTCATTTTCAGCATTAGCAGGGCTGCTTTTCGGCAAATTTTTCGTGTTTCTGGGCATGTTGTCCGATGGTTTGAAAAAATAATTGTCCAGGCTCATGTTAAAACACTTCCCGTTCAAAACTCCACACTTTTCACCGTTCGAATATGTAATGCAGAAATATAAACTGACAAATGCCACCGGAGCTCACTCAGCAACAGTGCTTACTCTACGACGCCATCTTGCCCCCCACACCTGATCACGCCTGATCACACCTTCAGTTCACACCTGCAGTTCACACCTGATCACACCTGCAGTTCACACCTGATCACATCTGATCACACCTGATCACACCTTCAGTTCACACCTGATCACACCTGCAGTTCACACCTGATCACATCTGATCACACCTGATCACACCTTCAGTTCACACCTGAGCACACCTGATCACACCTGCAGTTTACACCTGCAGTTCACACCTGCAGTTCACACCTGCAGTTCACACCTGATCACATCTGATCACACCTGATCACACCTTCAGTTCACACCTGATCACACCTGCAGTTCACACCTGATCACATCTGATCACACCTGATCACACCTTCAGTTCACACCTGAGCACACCTGATCACACCTGCAGTTTACACCTGCAGTTCACACCTGCAGTTCACACCTGATCACATCTGATCACACCTGCAGTTTACACCTGCAGTTCACACCTGCAGTTTACACCTGCAGTTCACACCTGCAGTTTACACCTGCAGTTCACACCTGCAGTTTACACCTGATCACACCTTCAGTTCACACCTGATCACACCTGCAGTTCACACCTGCAGTTCACACCTGCAGTTTACACCTGATCACACCTTCAGTTCACACCTGATCACACCTGCAGTTCACACCTGCAGTTCACACCTGCAGTTCACACCTGATCACACCTGTCGAGTTGTGTCTTGTTGAATTTGGTGACTCGTGACGTGTGTTTGTGTCGGTCAGAGGAGTTTCCGGACTCGCCGTATGACGGTGCCAATCAGCCGGACGACGGGCCTGAAATCTGTCTGCACTTCACCAGAAACAGCTGCAGGTTCCAGAGTGAGTTCACCTTCATCGTCAGCTGACGCTCACCTTCATCGTCACGCTCACTCGCTCACCTCAGGTCATGTGACCATGTGATCATGTGACCATCTGCTCGGCTCAGTTTCAGCTGCTCCTCAGCACGCTGACCTCAAAGAAAACAGAAAACTAAAAAGTCAAATTCAGCTGAAGATAAATACATTTATTGATTGATTACGGATAGATTTTAAACTCTTAAGGTTTCGTACTCTCCTTTTTTACTCTAATAAACAGCAACTGCAAAATAAATGTTAATGTCTAACATCTAATGTAACTTAAAATAGCTCCCTTTTCATAATTTTCAGTACAAAAAAAGATCATTTTATTAATAAATTTTTATTTTAAATGAATTTTAAAATTCTTATTTAATTTTTAATAAAAAAATGTTAATAAAAATTTTTATTTAAAATTTTTATTTTAAATGAGTTTGATTGTTTTAATCAATACTTTTTTCACACTAATATGATTTTGTTCTAAATAAACACAGTTTTAAATCTTATTATTTTCTACTGAATTATGAAAAAATGTAATATTTTCTTTAAATTGGATCATTTTTATTTCTATATTGATTATTTTACAGTGGTTATATATATTGATTTCTTGTAAAGTTTGACAGTTTAGTACTCTGTGACCTCTGAATTCGTTTGACCGTAAAAAAGCCTCTCTGATATCCACCATGACTTTTGAGCCTTATATAGGTTTTTTTTTCTATTTTTCTTTTCAGTTTTTATTTGTTTTTGGTTTTGCTGCCGTTTGTCAAATTTGATGTTTTTTTGCATTTGTGCGCAGACGCGTGTCGCCGCGTCCATTTCCACCTGCCCTACAGGTGGGAGGTCTTTGATGGCATCAGCTGGACAGACGTGGAGGACATGGAGGACGTGGAGCGGGACTTCTGTGACCCGTCCAAAACTCAAAGGTCAGAGGTAGAAGATGATCTGCTGCCAATGAGTCACCTCATACCTTCCTCTCTGTCTCTCTGTCTGTCTCTGTCTCTCAATGTCTCTGTCTGTCTCTCACTCTGTCTCTGTCCCGTCTGTCTCTCTCTTTGTCTGTGTCTCAGTCTGTCTCTCTGTCTCTGTCTGTGTTTTCAGCCACGGAGATCCCCCCGTCCACTTCCCATCCATGACGCAGAAGTTGCGGCCTGTTCGCCGCCTGTCCACGGTTTCCTCGGTAACCAAGCCGCCGCATTATGTCCTGACGACCAAGTGGCGTTGGTTCTACAGGGGGGACGGGGGGGTCTGGGTGGAGTACGGAGAGCCGGTGAGTCCCACTGCAAAGGTCAGGAGGTCAAAGGTCGGCTCTGACCGATCGCGTGACATCCAGCCGACCGGTTTGATCAAACCAGCGAGGCTCTCGGGCCGCTGTGAGACTTCCTCCTCAGGACGCTTCGAAACAAAACGGAGCGGCGCAAAGTCACCTGAGAGAGTTTTCCCTCCAAAAATATTCAGCGCTTTATTACACATGAAAAAAGAAAACATTTCGAGCTATATTAAGAAGAGGAAAATGTTCAAACATTAAGAGCCTTATCACAAAACAATAAGAATAACAATAAAGAAAATGTTGATTTATTTAATTCTTTTTAAATTGTGTAATACGGTTGTATTACCTCCTCCTCCTCCTCCTCCTCTTCCTCTGTCAGGATGAGAAGCTTCGCACCATGTCAGTGACATCACGGCGTCTGGAGGAGGCGTTCCTGTCCGACCCCTCTGCAGAGGTCCTGGTGGTGAAAGGAAACAGAGAGTACGTCGTCAGCTTCGCAGGTATCACCTCCTAGAAGGTAGCAGGTAGATTTATGAGTCACCTTAAAAACAAAGTTTGAAAAATGAAATTAAAATTGTTCCTGATCCTGCTGCAGCCATCTGGTTGCTGCTGGTGGCATCATTCAGTTCCTGCAGAGCATTTTTTCAATTTGCATCAGAGTCTTGTGTCCTGTCGGCTCTCAACAAGGTCCATCCATCCAGTGCAACAGCTTGATCCGGGATGTCAGGGGTTAAAATGTCTCAGCTCCTGGTCAGGGAAGTCAGCCTTGCCCTGATGCCGGCTCTCCTCCCTCTCTTCGTCTTTCGGTTTGGTTTCTCCCCTCTGGTCTGACTGGCCACTCGTTGATGCCGTTGTTTTGGATCCTCTCTCAGTCTGCTGCATTCAATCCAACCAACAACTTTTCTAGATGTCAGAGAAGTGTTTCTCTGTCGTAGAAAAGTCAAAAAATAAATATATAAATATAGAAAACAGTAGCTGCTGACAGCTGCATCTGCACGCACTGCCGACGCCATAGCAACACGTCAGGTATCATGTGACCTGAAAACAGAATGACCTCAGCTTCAGAAATCTGCCAGAGTCCAGCTGAGCTGCTGCCGACACAGTTAGATCCCAGAAAACTGATCCTGAGTGAACTGATCAGACCATCGTCTGGTTTTTATGGTTCTCTGGTTATTATGGTCCTCTGGTTCTCTGGTTTTTATGGTCCTCTGGTTCTCTGGTTTTTATGGTCCTCTGGTTCTCTGGTTCTTATGGTCCTCTGGTTCTCTGGTTTTTATGGTCCTGTGGTTCTCTGGTTCTTATGGTCCTCTGGTTCTCTGGTTCTTATGGTCCTCTGGCTCTGGTTCCTATGGTCCTCTGGCTCTCTGGTTCCTATGGTCCTCTGACTCTCTGGTTTTTATGGTCCTCTGGTTCTCTGGTTCTTATGGTCCTCTGGTCCTCTGGTCCTCTGGTTCTCTGGTTCTTATGGTCCTCTGACTCTCTGGTTCTTATGGTCCTCTGGTTTTTATGGTCCTCTGGTTCTCTGGTCCTCTGGTTCTCTGGTTCTTATGGTCCTCTGACTCTCTGGTTCTTATGGTCCTCTGGTTCTCTGGTTCTTATGGTCCTCTGACTCTCTGGTTCTTATGGTCCTCTGACTCTCTGGTTCTTATGGTCCTCTGGTTTTTATGGTCCTCTGGTTCTCTGGCTCTTATGGTCCTCTGGTCCTCTGGTTCTCTGGTTCTTATGGTCCTCTGATTCTCTGGTTTTTATGGTCCTCTGGTTCTCTGGTTTTTATGGTCCTCTGGTTCTCTGGTTCTTATGGTCCTCTGGTTCTCTGGTTTTTATGGTCCTGTGGTTCTCTGGTTCTTATGGTCCTCTGATTCTCTGGTTTTTATGGTCCTGTGGTTCTCTGGTTCTTATGGTCCTCTGGTTCTCTGGTTTTTATGGTCCTGTGGTTCTCTGGTTCTTATGGTTCTCTGGTTCTTATGGTCCTCTGGTTCTCTGGTTTTATGGTCCTGTGGTTCTCTGGTTCTTATGGTCCTCTGATTCTCTGGTTTTTATGGTCCTCTGGTTCTCTGGTTCTCTGGTTTTTATGGTCCTGTGGTTCTCTGGTTCCTATGGTCCTCTGGCTCTCTGGTTCTTATGGTCCTCTGACTCTCTGGTTTTTATGGTCCTCTGGTTCTCTGGTTCTTATGATCCTCTGGTCCTCTGGTTCTCTGGTTTTTATGGTCCTCTGACTCTCTGGTTCTTATGGTCCTCTGGTTTTTATGGTCCTCTGGTTCTCTGGCTCTTATGGTCCTCTGGTTCTCTGGTTTTTATGGTCCTCTGGTTCTCTGGTTCTCATTGTCCTCTGATTCTCTGGTTTTTATGGTCCTGTGGTTCTCTGGTTCTTATGGTCCTCTGGTTCTCTGGTTTTTATGGTCCTGTGGTTCTCTGGTTCTTATGGTTCTCTGGGTCTCTGGTTTTTATGGTTTTATGGTCCTCTGGTTCTCTGGTTCTTATGGTCCTCTGATTCTCTGGTTTTTATGGTCCTCTGGTCCTCTGGTTCTCTGGTTTTTATGGTCCTCTGACTCTCTGGTTCTTATGGTCCTCTGGTTTTTATGGTCCTCTGGTTCTCTGGCTCTTATGGTCCTCTGGTCCTCTGGTTCTCTGGTTTTTATGGTCCTCTGGTTCTCTGGTTTTTATGGTCCTCTGGTTCTCTGGTTTTTATGGTCCTCTGGTTCTCTGGTTCTTATGGTCCTCTGGTTCTCTGGTTTTTATGGTCCTGTGGTTCTCTGGTTCTTATGGTCCTCTGGTTCTCTGGTTTTTATGGTCCTCTGGTTCTCTGGTTCTTATGGTCCTCTGGCTCTCTAGTTCCTATGGTCCTCTGACTCTCTGGTTCCTATGGTCCTCTGACTCTCTGGTTTTTATGGTCCTCTGGTTCTCTGGTTCTTATGGTCCTCTGACTCTCTGGTTCTTATGGTCCTCTGGTTTTTATGGTCCTCTGGTTCTCTGGTTCTTATGGTCCTCTGACTCTCTGGTTCTTATGGTCCTCTGGTTCTCTGGTTCTTATGGTCCTCTGACTCTCTGGTTCTTATGGTCCTCTGACTCTCTGGTTCTTATGGTCCTCTGGTCCTCTGGTTTTTATGGTCCTCTGACTCTCTGGTTCTTATGGTCCTCTGGTTTTTATGGTCCTCTGGTTCTCTGGCTCTTATGGTCCTCTGGTCCTCTGGTTTTTATGGTCCTCTGGTTCTCTGGTTCTTATGGTCCTCTGGTTCTCTGGTTCTTATGGTCCTCTGGTTCTCTGGTTCTTAGGGTCCTCTGGTTCTCTGGTTCTTATGGTCCTCTGGTTCTCTGGTTCTTATGGTCCTCTGGTTCTCTGGTTTTTATGGTCCTGTGGTTCTCTGGTTCTTATGGTTCTCTGGTTCTTATGGTCCTCTGGTTCTCTGGTTTTATGGTCCTGTGGTTCTCTGGTTCTTATGGTCCTCTGATTCTCTGGTTTTTATGGTCCTCTGGTTCTCTGGTTCTCTGGTTTTTATGGTCCTGTGGTTCTCTGGTTCCTATGGTCCTCTGGCTCTCTGGTTCTTATGGTCCTCTGACTCTCTGGTTTTTATGGTCCTCTGGTTCTCTGGTTCTTATGATCCTCTGGTCCTCTGGTTCTCTGGTTTTTATGGTCCTCTGACTCTCTGGTTCTTATGGTCCTCTGTTTTTTATGGTCCTGTGGTTCTCTGGTTCTGATGGTCCTCTGGTTCTCTGGTTTTTATGGTCCTCTGGTTCTCTGGTTCTTATGGTCCTCTGATTCTCTGGTTTTTATGGTCCTCTGGTCCTCTGGTTCTCTGGTTTTTATGGTCCTCTGACTCTCTGGTTCTTATGGTCCTCTGGTTTTTATGGTCCTCTGGTTCTCTGGCTCTTATGGTCCTCTGGTCCTCTGGTTCTCTGGTTTTTATGGTCCTCTGGTTCTCTGGTTCTTAGGGTCCTCTGGTTCTCTGGTTCTTATGGTCCTCTGGTTCTCTGGTTTTTATGGTCCTCTGGTTCTCTGGTTCTCATTGTCCTCTGATTCTCTGGTTTTTATGGTCCTCTGGTTCTCTGGTTGTTATGGTCCTCTGGCTCTCTGGTTCTTATGGTTCTGTGGTTCTGTGCAGACATGTACCAGAGGAACCTCAAACATCACACCAAGAGGAGAATCCGCCGCCGGCCTCACTTCGTGTCCACAGCCGAGGTTGAGAACCTGCACAAGAACTTCGACCCGATGTGGATCTGATGGACCTGCTGGACCTGATGGACCTGCTGGACCTGCTGGACCTGCTGGACCTGCTGGACCTGGTGCCTCATCTCGGTTGAACTCGTGGAGTCGGACTGAAGAGTTTCTGGCTTCTCTGTTTGCTGTAAATACGATGGTGTTTTGCAGCGGTGGAAGAAGTATTCAGATCCAGATTACTGCAGTAAAAGTACTGACACCACCCTGTGAAAATGTTACTTAAGTAAAAGTATATTCAAGAAAATATACTTGAAGTATTAAAAGTAAAAGTACCCAATTCAGAGAAAAAACCTTTAAAAACTTTAAATTATTTTTAATTAAAAAATTTAACCATAAAAATACAAAAAGACATTCTGCACTCAAAATGATATAAAAAGAGAAAAACAATTAAAAACCCCAAAATAAACAGACCAGCTCCCACACTCCAAAAAAACTCAAAATCAATAAAAAAGAAAAAGAAAAAAAACACCTCAAAATCTCAAAATTGTTAGACAAAAAAATAGATAGAAAAAAATCCAACTCCAAAACTCAAATGATTAAAAATAAACTGTGGGAAAAAAACATCCCAAAACGCTAAAAAAAAATGAATAAAATACAACAAATAAATGAAATTATTTTAAAATATATATTATGCAGAAAATCCTAATTAATTAAGTAACCCCCCCCCCCGCCCCCCCGATCACATGACATCATATCAGCTGACACCAACACCAAATACGGAGGATGAGCTTTATTATGAGGATATTTTATATTTTAAGTGATTTTTATTGAGAGATTTACAGATGTTTATTTCTTTTATTTGAGACATTTTAAACTGTAGTTTTTCTATTGTTTATGTTTACTTTATGATGTAATGAGTTTGTTTATTACATGATTCGTTTTTTATATCAACACATTATTGATACCCGGGTCTCTTTGATCCAACTTCTTTCATCAAATACAGATATTTTTATCTTGTGATAGGCGCTCCACTTACTGCATACTTAAATATTTACTGCATATTTTAATAGTTACTGTGTAGTGCGTACTTTAAGAGATACTGCGCGTAGTTAAATATTTACTGCGTACTGCGCATTTGAATAGTTATTGTGTAATTTAATAATAAGTCTTTTCGTGAGACTTTAAGTTGTTTAACGTTAAGGTTATTTTTAAGGGGTCAAATACCTGCATCCAAATAAACGTCAGCGTTCATGAAAACACACACTGATTTGTCATTTTTGCAGATGTGAGTGTGATGATTTTGAACACATGAACAGGATGGTGTGTGTGTATGTGTGTGTGGGGGGGGTGATACCTGATGATGCTGAGATAGCTCCTGTTGGATCATGGGATGCTCACCTGGAGGACTCAGCAGGTAAAGTTTTTACCTTTCAGAGTCACAGACTAGCCATATATATATGTGTGTGTGTGTGTGTGTGTAAAGAGAGAGAGAGAAAGATAATTGCCAAAAACTTTTTCAGAAAGAATTCATCTCCAACATGCTTTGAATGAAAAGATTAAAGACCAATTACCAAAAAGTTTTAAAGAGGAAAAAATTCCAAAATTCTTAAAGCAAAAAGCCAAAACGGTTAAATAATTATAAAAAAGTAAAGAAATATATTTCACCAATTCTTTTTAAGGAAAAAAAGGATTGCCAAAAACTGAAGAAAAAAAATCGTCAAAGAAAAAAATACATCACCAAATTTTTTAAAGAAAAATAAAATTAAGGCACGTTTGCTTTAAAAATTTGGGGTATTTTTGCCCACAGAGGTTCAGACTAACCCCCAATGTCCTCAAATCCTAGAAACGTCAGAGTCCGGGTTCTGGTCCAGCTCTGACAGAAACCGTCTCTTTCTCTGTGAGGAGCTGTGAGGAGGTGCAGCAGGAGGAGCAGAAGGAGGAATGAGCCCAGATGTGTGTGTGAGCTGCAGATGTGACGGTGTGACGCGGAGCGGCGGCAGGAGGAGCCGGATCAGACCGGTACCGACGGGACCGACGGGACCGGAGAGAGAGCGGATCAGGAGGCTCGGTGTTCGGTTCCTGAGGAGGAGGTGACTCAGACTGCGGACAGATAGGAGCAGCAGGAGCAGGAGGAGCAGAGGAGGAGGAGGTGTGATCCTGCGGGACTCTCCGCCTCCTCCTCCCCGCGCAGGGAGCGCGCCGCGCGGCTCAGCAGAGGCGTGACGCGCCGGAACCGCATCCAGGATGGCAGGTAGGTCTCTGATCTCGCTGCCCGGTACCGGAGCCCCGGCCCGGCTCGACTCGGTCCGGTTTCACGTGATCAGCGGGTCCGTTTATACCGAGTGACGGTAGGGGGTGTGGGGGGGCCGCGGCTCTGATCCGCAGCGCCGGGGCTCCGTGTGTCGGTGGAAGGCACTGAGAGAGGAGCAGGAGGAGGCCGGGAGGACCACGTTTATCACAAACAACTGAACCGTTAACGCGTCACACCGGAGCCGGTAATCAGGCCGCTGCAGCCCTGACCGGAGACCGAGCCTGCAGAGCGGATCAAAGCAGCCGCCAGGCCCGCTGCGTCCCGACCACAGACCGGAGACACGGGGGAGGGGGGGGGGGTTAACGGACCGTGTGTCCGATAATGGGGTCAGTGTGAGAGGAACCGGGCCGGAGGAGCAGGAGGAGGTGTTAGCAGGAGAGAGCAGGGCCGGAGCACAGCTGAGCAGGGCCCCTGAGGAGGAGGAGGCCACCGAGGCGGGGGTGGGGTCTTAAAATCGATCTAAAACTGCTGACAGAAAACTGGAAAATAAGACGCTAAAAAAAACACACAAAAAAAACAGAATTTAAACAACGTTTAACCCTTTAGTGACTGTCTGTCACATTTTAGTCTCTTTTCTTCTTCCTGTTGTGATAACTGTGTGTGTGTTGATGCATGTGTCCTAAATGTAGTCCAGATTGTGTATCTGAGTGTAATCAGTGAATTTGCAGCTCAGCTCCTACAATAAGTCTAAAATACACTGCTTCAAAATAAACTCAATAAAAGTAGAAAATCATACTAATGTATATTTATTGTAGTATAATAACAATTAATCAATTGTTAATTTTAACCAAGGAAAGTGCTTAAAATTACAATCATATATATGTATGTATGTACGTATATATACATACATATGTATGTATGTATGTATACATTTATATATACATGTGTATTTATATATTCTCTGTGGTTCCTCCGGTGGTTCAGGTCCTCCTGACGGGCCCTCCGTTCTCTGTACTGAGCTCTGAGTGGCGGCCCTTTGAGGACCATGGACCCTGTGACCCTGCTGGGCCCCAGCTCCAGGACCGGGACCAGGACCGGGACCAGGACTGGGATGGAGCCCAGGACCTCAGTGTGCAGATGGACCCTCGGTGGGATCCTGCTAGTGGCTGGCACGCTGGTTTCCATGGTGACATCCAGCTCATCTGCTGCAGGTGAGTAATCCTCAGACTGTTTAGGGACACCGAGCAGGTGCATCATGGGAAAAGTAGGATCCAGAAGTCAGAATATCTCTAAGATGAGAAGAGCCCGTGTCACCAGGACGTCCATATACTTTTGGCCATGTAGAGTAGCTGTCAGAGGGGTTACCAGAGGTCATTCAGGGTCCTTGTTGTACATGACCTTTGACCTTTGAATTATTAAAAATGACCTCAAATTTAGGCATCTTAAATTAACCCTTTAAAGTCCTCATCACAAAAAAAACCAGAAAATTATTTTCTTTGCATATTTATGTAACAAAAATAAATGTTTTCACATCCCATAATTTCTTAAAAATAGTCCTCTGCTGAGACAGCTCATCGTGGTGAAACACAGAAATAAATCGGATCATCTACGTTGAAAATGCTGTAATCTGTCAGTGCGCCAGCAAACAAAGCAAACAGATTTAATTTATTCGATTAAATATAAAACCGACTAACATGAAATAAATGATAATTTACTAAGAAAAATGCATTTATTATCTTAACATCAATCTCTTTATCATAAAAAGACTTTTGAAACATTTAATCTGTTTTTTTATTTATTTAATTTTGGAATTTTAAAAACTTTTTGGGAGCGTTTGTTTATTTGTTTTTATTTTGACTTTTTTGTTTGGATATCTCTTTATTTGTTTGATAATTTTGACTTTTTTTGCCAGTGTTTGTGTTTTTTTAGCATTGTTTTTTATTTTTGTTTGTTTTTTGTTGTAGTTTTGATGTTTTTTCCCTTTCTTTTTCCATCAGTAACATCCTGAATGCAGGTTTTTCCAGTAGCAGAGTATTTTCACAGTGCGCTATCAGTACTGTTACTGCAGTACAGGCTGTGTACTGCCTCCATCGCTGAGTGTATTTATACTTCTTGTCTCTGCACCAAAACACTGAAGCCGATTCCTCTGATGTGAAAATGTGCAGCTGAAGAGACTCAGACCCTCCGTCTCTCTGAGGGCGTCTCCTCCTCAGCACCAATCACTGACTCGTCTCCGCTCGCCACGTGACACTGCCGCAAAGCACGGCGTCACCACGGCAACAAGGCCAGCACATGAGAGAGTCAAGGCTGAGTGTGTGTGTGTGTGTGTGTGTGATGACACAAAGACAAATAGGTTTAAAGAGACTGCAGAGAAAGATACAGAGAGGAAGCAGAAGGAGGTCAAACACGGAGCCGTCTGAGCGCCGTGAAAACATCACGCTCATGACATCATCGCATTCATGATGTCATCACGTTCATGACGCCTTCATTAATAATTAACACAGTTTTTATGGCAGCTCTATGTGAATTTTGGGAATCCAGTATTCCCCCTAACTGACCTGAGGACGTGTTTTTGAAGAAGAGGAGCAGCTTCGTCAGCGGCCGCGGCGCTCTGCTGCTCTCAGACCGAACCTCAGAGTATCACGTGTCTGCAGAGTCTCGCCGAATGAAGCGGCGACGTCAATATTTTACTGTCAGAGTGGAAGACGTCTGATTATTAAAAACTGAATTTTTGTGTTGGTTAAGTGATAATAGTTTAGCTTCCTGCCGTCAGTGGACAGAGAGCGTCTGTAAGCCGCATGTTTCACTCGTGGATCGGTGGATCTTTGTAAAGAGACGCTCCACGTGTTCTCCGTCTGGATGGAGTCTGAACATTTTCACAAGTTTGTCATGAAAACTGAGTTTTGACTCTAGTTTAAAATACGCCTGCAAACACACAAACAGCTGAGGTGCTGCCCCCTGCTGGCACAGGGTCAACTCAACCTGACAACAACCTGGAGCCTAAACACCGTAAGTTCAAGTCCCATGTGCTGCAGATTAAACATGCTTTTAGTCAGGGACCCTCAGTGTTGGTCAGAGGCCCTCAGTGTTGGTCAGGGGCCCTCAGTGTTGGTCAGACACCCTCAGTGTTGGTCAGGGGCCCTCAGTGTTGGTCAGACACCCTCAGTGTTGGTCAGGGGCCCTCAGTGTTGGTCAGGGGCCCTCAGTGTTGGTCAGGGGCCCTCAGTGTTGGTCAGGGGCCCTCAGTGTTGGTCAGGGGCCCTCAGTGTTAGTCAGGGGCCCTCAGTGTTGGTCAGACACCCTCAGTGTTGGTCAGGGGCCCTCAGTGTTGGTCAGGGGCCCTCAGTGTTGGTCAGGGGCCCTCAGTGTTAGTCAGGGGCCCTCAGTGTTGGTCAGAGACCCTCAGTGTTGGTCAGAGACCCTCAGTGTTGGTCAGGGACCCTCAGTGTTGGTCAGAGGCCCTCAGTGTTGGTCAGAGACCCTCAGTGTTGGTCAGGGACCCTCAGTGTTGGTCAGAGGCCCTCAGTGTTGGTCAGGGACCCTCAGTGTTGGTCAGAGGCCCTCAGGTTTGGTCAGAGACCTTCAGTGTTGGTCAGGGGCCCCTCAGGGACCATAAAGTCAAACTTGAGATGACGTGTGTCTTTTTGTCTCTCAGGTGTTCGGGACTTTAACAGGACAGCCGAGTCTCCATCACATCCTTTGTTACCCTCCCCTCCCCTCCCGGCCCCCAGGCCCCCAGCCCACTATCAGACCCTGGTTACCATGGTAACAGCGGAGGCTCGGCTGAGGACTCGGACTCTGGTGCTCAGGGGATCCACCTCTTGCTGAGACCGCCAGACCTCCTGTCCCCAAGCCTCCCACCACCCCTGCCCCCCCACACCCAGCCCACCTCACCCCTCCTCCCCTGGGAGCAGGGCCCCTCTCTGGAGGAGGCCTGGGGTTCTGGGACTACCTGAGACGCTGTCCTTCATGGTGCCCGACGGCGAGGAGCTGGCCCTCGCCACGCCTCTGCCCAACCATCCCTTCGAGCAGGACGCTGGCGGGGACTGGGTCTCCTCGACACCGCCTTCCCAACCCGCCCCACCGTCCCCTCTCCTCCCGCCTCCCCTCTCCCCTCCTCCTCCACCCTGGGCATCTCCCCACACCCGCCCGCCCACTCAGACGTCTTCCCCAGCTGGGACGAGGACTATGACCTGGAGGACATGATGCCGCTGGAGCCCACCGAGCTGCTGCTGCCCGACATGAATAGCATGGAGTATTACACCAACCTGCTGGCCCGCCAGAGGGAGAGGGAGGAGCGCGAGGGAGGAGCGGGAGAGGGAGGAACGCGAGAGGGAGGAGGCGGAGAGGGAGGAGCGCCGAGAGGGACCAGGACCAGGACCAGGACTGGGTCAGTCAGACCGACTCCAAACCCCCAATCACACCCACAACAACTCAAACCCACCTCCCCCTTCACCCCGTCCCGAGCTCCGGTCCTCCTGCAGAGCTGGAGCCCAAACGCCCCCAGAAGGGCCCACCCTCCCTCACCCTCTCCCCCACTCTCACAGGTGAGGAGAGACCCTCCCCGTCCACCACCTCAAGACTTCCTCCTGCTCCAAAGCCCAGAGACCACACCCCTGGCCGACAACCTCCGCGCCCCCCCTCCAACACCACCGGGCAGGTGCCTCCCCCGCCCCCGCTGGGACCACCCACCCGTCCTGACAGATCGGAGAGGCCTGCAGTGGTCACAGAGAAGCCAGTGAAGGCTCCGCCCACCAAGACCACCAACACCACCACCAAGGCGACGACCACGACCACCGCCGTCACCACCACCACCACCCAGATCACCGCCATCAGCCTGACCAGAGCGCCCCCCGTCACCACGCCCAGAGTGGCCCAGACCCCGCCCACCAGACAGTACCTGTGCAACGTCACCAAACCTGAGATGTACCTGGTCAGAGTCGGTGAGTCGCTCACGAAAATAATCACCATCAAATTATTTTTAAGGAAATATAGTCAAAATGCAAGAGTTTGCCAAAAAAAATTCAAAAATGATTTTTAAAAATTTTTTTTTTTTTTTTTTAAAGTTTCCAAAAATGTTCAGAGAATGTTCGGTCAGAGTCCCGAAGGTTCAGGTTATAAACGAAGCTGCGTTTATCTCCTGCAGTGAGTTCAAAAGGGTCATCAGCAGGTTTCACTCAAGTCAGAGATCTTCTGAGGAGAGACTTCAACCGATCTGTGGAGCTGCAGGTAACAACGACACGCTCCTCCTCCTTCACCTCCTCCTTTATCACAAACACCTCCTCCTTTATCACAAACGCCTCCTCCATCACCTCCTCCTTTATAACAAACACCTCCTCCTTTATCACAAACGCCTCCTCCATCACCTCCTCCTTTATCACAAACACCTCCTCCTTTATCACAAACGCCTCCTCCATCACCTCCTCCTTTATCACAAACACCTCCTCCTTTATCATAAACACCTCCTCCTTTATAACAAACACCTCCTCCATCACCTCCTACTTTATCACAAACACCTCCTCCTTCACCTCCTCCTTTATCACAAACACCTCCTCCTTTATCACAAACGCCTCCTCCATCACCTCCTCCTTTATCACAAACACCTCCTCCTTTATCATAAACACCTCCTCCTTTATAACAAACACCTCCTCCATCACCTCCTACTTTATCACAAACACCTCCTCCTTTATCACAAACACCTCCTCCTTTATCACAAACGCCTCCTCCATCACCTCCTCCTTTATCACAAACACCTCCTCCATCACCTCCTACTTTATCACAAACACCTCCTCCTTCACCTCCTCCTTTATCACAAACACCTCCTCCTTTATCACAAACACCTCCTCCTTTATCACAAACGCCTCCTCCATCACCTCCTCCTTTATCACAAACACCTCCTCCATCACCTCCTCCTTTATCACAAACACCTCCTCCTTTATAACAAACACCTCCTCCATCACCTCCTCCTTTATCACAAACACCTCCTCCTTTATCACAAACACCTCTTCCTTTATAACAAACACCTCCTCCTTCACCTCCTGCTTTATCACAAACACCTCTTCCTTTATAACAAACACCTCCTCCTTCACCTCCTGCTTTATCACAAACACCTCCTCCTTCACCTCCTCCTTTATCACAAACACCTCCTCCTTTATCACAAAAACCTCCTCCATCACCTCCTCCTTTATCACAAACACCTCCTCCATCACCTCCTCCTTTATCACAAACACCTCCTCCATCACCTCCTCCTTTATCACAAACACCTCCTTCATCACCTCCTCAGTTTGCTCCTGGTCTTCGGTCTCCTGGTTCTCCCCGGTCGTCCGGAGCTTTAAGCTCACACTGAGCTCGCCTCGATGATGTCAGCTGATTGATGGCTGTCTGTCTCCTCTCTGCTGCCTCATCAGTTCTTGAGGACGCCGTCCAGTTTTGCTTTTCGTGTCGTGTCCGGACCGTTGATCTTCACCGCCATGTCCGTCATCAACGCCCTCCGCCAGGCACCCCGCGGCTCCGGCCCCATTCCCACCGTGTCGCCGCTCTACGCCGTACCTGACCTCAGGTACCAGATCCACTCCGTGCTGCAGTTTGTCCCAGCCCACGTCGATGTCAGAGTGTGTAACTTCAGCGAACGCGTCGAGAGAGGACTGATGATGGCGTACACCGAGACCCGGAGACGATCGCACGAGGCCGGAAATGTCACCGTACAGGTGAGTTAAAGATGTCACCGTACGGGTGAGTCCGTTACCTGCTGTCGGATGATGTAAACAGGTAGCAGACATTAGTCTCTCCGGGACCGGAGGCTGAAACCTTTCATATAAAACCAGCCTAATGCTGATCTCTGATCGAATAAAATCAGTACGGTTTTCAGCAGCTGTGTATCTGTGCGTCTCCTGCAGCTGCTGAACATCACCATGGGGATGCGGACAGCGGTAGCAGCTGTGGCAGCGGCTGAGGCGGCGGCGGTGACGACGGAGCAGAAGGTTTCTGTCGACATCATCTTTGCGGTGCGTGATGGGCGGGACTTCCTGCTGGGGTCTGAGGCCAGTGAACACCTGAGGAAGCTCAGCCTGGTGGAGTTCAGCTTCTACGTGGGA
>NC_142197.1:232500-242500 GCF_026936395.1 Plectropomus leopardus | reverse complement strand
GTTCTTCTCTTTGTTCTACTGCAGAGATACGCAGAGCTGGGGATGTCGCCTACGTCGGTCCAGGGTCTGCTGCAGAGGTCAGTTCATCTAAAACCAGGTCTAGGTCTGGAGTCTGGACCACAACCAGGAATGATTCTCTGTGTTTTCTCCAGGCAGGGCCTAAACTCAGGAGGGTATGTTTCCACTGGAGACCAGCTGCAGGAGTCGGTTTACTCCAGCAGGGGGCAGTACGAGGACCCCCCCTCCTCGTCCAGACCACGACCTGTAGGGGGCAGCACAGGTACAGTCCTCTGCATGTCCTCAGCACATGATCTCACCTGCATGACAGAGTTTTTAGTGAGAGCAATGGTTGTGGTTGCTTTCAGGTGCGTTCAGCCGGTCGGCCTCCTGCACCGATGCTCAGCAGCATGCTGTCCTCCAGACGGACTTTAACTTGTGTTTGTTGATCTCCAGGTGCACAGCTCCACCACCTGACCCAGGTGGGTTTGTCCAGTCAGATTGGAGCTTACCCTGGGGTGGGTCGCAGCATGTCCGGTCCGACAGGCTCCAGCTGGAACCAGCAGCACTCAGACCAGGACCTGTCCAGACCAGGAGCCAGCAGAGAGAGTGTGAGTGGCACATTCAAACCAGAGTGGCCTAAACCGGTTGATTCATGTTTCTTTTTTAGTGTTGTTTAACCCTTTAAGACATGGAGTGATATCATGTCTCTTGTGCTGCTTTCAGACGTCATTCACATGTATCTAACCCTTTACATTGATGTGATTTCTTTTAAAACTGTGAAAAAAAGGCAATAAGTTACTTGGTAAGAAAGGTCCAGCAAATTGCAAAATATTGTAGATTTAGAAAATGGGATTTATTTTTAAAGCTTGGGAATAATGTCCAGGAAACTATATTTATCTTATTTACTATAATATAGTTATATCTAAAGTTTTGTGACAATATTATAATTATTTTAAGGACTTTTTTCAGGTCTTTTCCATGTTTGTTTGTATTGACTTTCCTTTTCTTCTTCTTCTTTTTTTTTTTTTTTTACTGTTTTTCATGTAAGTTTCTTCTACTTTTTACTGATCTCTTGCTAATTTTTTACTTTATGGTCAGACTTTCATTTACTTTACTAAATCAAGCCTGTTTGCTCAGGTTTCATGGATTAATTGCAAATCTGCCCTGGATGATAGTTGTTAATAACAAGTTACTGCTATTGTTTTGCAGTTTCTTTTTTCTGATTTGTTTTCTGGCCTCGTCCTCTGTCCCTATCTCCCTACAGGTGCTGTCGTTTCCTGAGTTCTCTTCCTCCTCTGTTTTCCAGATGCCCAGCTCTTCGTTGCGGGACCCGTCAGCTCCACCTCTCCTCCTGACCTCACCGACTCCAGAGTACCCACCGGAGGATGCCTCGCCCTCCGCCCACACCTCTGCCTCCCTCATAAAGGCTATCAGGGAGGAACTGCGACGTTTGGCCCAGAAACAGGCTGCGGTTACCAGCTACCCTTAGACTGGTCTGGACCTGTTTGGATCAGGACTCAACTGGTTTCAGCTACACAGAGCCTGTAGAGACTGGATTACAACCATAAATCTTACTGATCCACTCTGGACACTCTCGAGCTAATCTTCGCTTGTGACACTGAACCCAAACTGACTCTGGACCACAATCCATATCTGAGGAAAGACAGTGTCTCCTCAGTGAAAGACCTCCGGAACTTTACAGGGTCCCGTCCGTCTGTCCATCATCCTTCAGCTCAGTGTTTCATTAAATGGAAGTTTGAATGTGAGTTTCTTCACGTTTTCATTAAAGTGCTTCCTGGCATGGATCATTTGATGATCATCCATCCCGGAGCGGACCGTCCTTCCTGACCCTCTCACATGGATTGTCCCTCCAAAGTGGACGGTCACTTCTGACCTTCTGGAGGAGATGATCCATCTTGGAATTCAGTTTGAGATTCTCCTTTCGGGACTTTTGAAGCAGATCACTGGACTGTCCTATCTAGCGTTCTGACGTGGACTGTTCCTCCTGAACCTCTGGAATGGATCTTCATCCCCTGATGATTTGGTGTGGAATGGCTTAACTGAACTTCTGGAGTGGCAATTTATTCCCGAGAATCTGAAGTGGATCGTCTCTCCTGACCTTCCAGAATGAATGATCCTTTCTGAGTTCGTGAGTAAACAGTACCTCCTGACCCTCTGGAGCTGATCATTTCAGAAGATTGTCCCTCCTTGTCTGGAGCAGATCATCTCCTCTGACTGTCTGGGTGGATCATTCTTCCTGGAGTTCTGGAGTGGATTTAAAATCCTGAAGCCACTCATCCCATCAGACAATCTGGATGGATCGTCCATCCAGATCCTCTGGACTCAGTTGTCCCAGAAGATCATCCTCTCTGGACTTCTGGAGTGGACTGTCCTTCCTGGACTTCTGGAGCGGATGAACTTATGCAGTGGACTAATCCTTTTGAAATCCTAAAGAGACTTGTCCCTTCTGATAGTCTGGATGGATCATCCTTCCAGATCTCCTGGAGTAGATTGTCCCTCCTGACTTTCTGGAGTGGCAACTTATTCCGGAAAATTGTCTTTCCTTACTTTTCAGAATGAATGTATCCTCCTTGTGTTCTGGAGTGGATGGTCTCTCCTGACCCTCTGGGACGGATCATCCTTTCTGGAGTTCTGGAGTGGATGAGCTTACAGAGATGATTGTTCCTTTAAACTCCTGAAGTGACTCAATCCTTCTGAAAGCACAGAAGGATTGGCCTTCCAGACCTTCTGAAGTGGAAAAAAATTGGAGTAACTCATCTCCTCGTACTCGTTCCTTCTGACAGTCTGGATGTATCGTCTTTCTGGAGTAGATGGTCCCTCCTGAGCTTCTGGAGTCAGTTGTCTCAGATGATCATCTCTTCTGGACTTCTGGATGGATCATCCCTCCTAGAGTTCTGGACTGGATGACCTTATGGAGTGGACTGATCCTTTTGAACTCATGAAGAGACACATTCCCTCTGACTGTCTGGATGGATCATCTTTCTGGAGTAGATGGTCCCTTCTGACCTTCTGGAGTCAGTCGTCCCTCTTGAGGTTCTGGAGTGGATTGTCCCTCTGGACCTTCTGTGGTGCTAACCGTCAGCCTCATACCATTTCCTCATCAACCACTTATTGCCTTCCACACTCCCATCAGCCATGGGGACCAGGTCTCCGCTCATGAATCATATCAATGAGGTCTTTGCACTGTTGACAGCTGGAGGTGGCGTACAGTCCCTACGACAGGGGGACATAAAACAGGAAAAAAAGTATATATAAATATCTTTAAGAATTAATATAAATATCTGTAAAGAGATAGAATCCCAATGAGCACAACATTAATGTGAGAGTTATTATTGGAGTATTGAGATGTTACTTATTTTTTATCACTTATATATGAAAGTATACTTTAAATATTTTTATTTTGATCAAAAAAAGACCAAACTACTGTTCTATGGTTGTGTTCTCTTGTGTTTGAGCTCGCTGTAGATTTTGAGCCGGCGCTTGTTTCTCTGTAAAGACGTTGCTTAGCCTAGCTGTTTGCTCGTGTGTTCATGTATCGGTGGCAACGACAAAAAAATTTTGCGCTAATGCATCGCTTTGATATCCAGTATTTTCATCGCTGATATGTTGCATCCATCAGTTAATGGGCAGGATGCTTTAGATGAGTTAATCACATGACAGGTGGGTTAAAAAAGTTTGGGTGCAGAAAGGGGAAACCAGACATTCATCACAACCAGAAACTAAAGATAAAGCTACACATCAGCTCCTCCCTGGAGGCTGTCATACCCACCGCAGACATGAAAATAGATTCTTACCACTGATCTGCCTAAAAGTTAAGACAAACAAAACAGGACCTGGGATGGAACCTTGGTGTACACCACATTGGAGTTTCCAACAAGAAATTGCAAATGTGTCTGTCTGATTAGTGCCCGTCAGATTATTATTTCCATCCTTGAAACATTTTAAAATCTTAGAAATGGCCTAAAATAAAAAAAAGTTCTAAAATCCTATAAATGTCCTAAAACCTTAGAAATGCCCTAGAATTGTAGAAACATCCTAAAATCTTACAAACGTCTGAAATGTTAGAAACAGTCTAAAATCCTGGAGATGCCCTAAAATCCAAAAAATGGTCTGAAGTCCACGAAATGTCCTTCAATCCTACAAATGTCTTAATATCCTGGCATGTATGGGGCTGCTGCGACTGGCCCTTGGCCTCCTGCAATTTTACAAAAGTGGCCCCCAAACAGCAAGGTTGAGTCCTTCTGGTCTTTGGTCTGAATGGACCTCACAAACTTTAGTTCTATGAATATCGACGTGTTCACTGTCATCTCGTCACGTTTGTAGGATGAGCTCAGGCTCCTTGTCCTGTAGTCCAGTGTTTTTCCGGAGGTTGATGGTCATGTTGATTAAAATAATGGCAGTGAGAATGATGATGTTTTGGTGTTTACGTGCTGGTTGTTCGGGTGAAGGTCTGGTTCCCCTCTCTGCTGATTGGCTGTTTTCTCTGTGCTGTTGTGAAGAAGTTGTGAAATCTGGTTTTGGTGCCAGAGGATTTGTTGGTCTCTGGTCTCCTTCAGCATGTTTGACTCAGTTTGAAGCTTTAGCTACTCGTGATGTTGCTGTTAATGTTAGCATGCTGCTAAAAGTTGTTTAAAGTTGTTCCACATCCAGTTCAGAGTGAGCAAAGAGAGATCCATGTCACAGTGCCATCCAAACTCCATCCTGAGACATCCTGTTTCTGTTCTGCATTTGCAATGATCTGTTTCACTCTGAAGAGGATGGTTCCAGGGAACAGTGCATCGATCAAAGTGGATCTCCTGTTGAATAGAAAGTAAATCTATAGATCATATTTTATCTGTGATTGCTCTGCCAAACGGACGTCAGCGCTAACAAACACATCCTTCACGGACAGAAACCCACCGGCTGGACGCGCTCTGATTGGACCAGGCACCCGTCAGTCAAGCTGAACAGCTTGGCCCCGCCTCCAGTATCACATGGTGCTAACGACTCAAGGTGTGTCCGAAACTTGTCATACACACCCAACACAAAGTTCAGCTTGCAGGTGCCCCGACCCAAAATCTGCAGGTTTCACAAACTCCTGAATGTTTCCTTCAGTGTTTTCTAATGTTTCTGTGTTTTCTACATCTGTGATCCCCAGTGAGAACCCACCAGACCTGTCGACCTGTCGACCTGTCCACTCGACGGCCTGTTGACCTGTCGACTTGTTGACTCGTTGCCCTGCTGACCTGTCAGCCTGTCGACTCGTTAACCTGCAGACGTTTATTTGGGACAAAACTACTGACTCACTTACCCAAAGTTCTTGAACCCTGCACACTCCGGGTTCCTGCAGATCCTTAAAAGCCTTGAAAGTCATTGAATTGATTCCTCTAAAAACATTGGTATTAAAAAGTCTCACATCTTTCGAAAGTCTTTGAAAAAAAGGATTTTATGAATTACTTTTTGTGACATTGCATTGTAAAATCTCAAAATTATTGCTAACATCTTAAATAATTTACTGAATGGCTCTTCTTAAATTCTTGATGTTGGAAGTGAAGCAGTGAAATGAAATAATCCCACAAACAGAGTGAGACAAAACCCAGAAATAAGACTCACCAATAAGTGCCAGATATTTCCCACCTCTAACCAGATCAAACTTTTCCACTCAGACAGAAATGTTTTGGCAAAACTGTTCTTAACTTTGTGCAAAAAAAGTTGATTCATGGTGTTAAATTTCATCTCAAGTGGCATTAAAAGTCTTAGACAGTATATAGTTTTATTGTCTTTCAGCCGCAGGAACCCTGTTTGCACAAATCAGTGTGTTGTTAGTAGAAAATATTGACTTGTGCAGATCCTGACCCTGCGGCGTCGAGATAACATCGTGAAAACAGCGTTTGGATCTTTAGTTTCTCGCTTTTAAAAGAGAAACGGGTGCAAACACCAGCGTGTGCGTTGAGACTGAAACCTGTTTACACAACAAAGCGAGCAAACTGCAAAGTCACTTTTTAAACAACGGATTGTAACTTTTAAGTCGTGCAAACACAGGAGAAAAAAAAGGCGAAAAACAAGGACACTCCCCGCTCACCTGTCAAACACCTGAAACTGATCCTCACACGGTACGAGTCGGCAGTTTTGTCCTGAACGAGCCTCCGTACGGTCAACCCACATTCCTGTTGTTCCTCTCTGGACTCTGTTTCACCTCGCTGCCTCACTCAGACCCAGACCAGGTGAGTCCTCATCAGACCAGGTGTGATGTGGTCCAGGTATCTGAGTGAAGCAGCGCGGGTGAAACGTGCCGAAGGGAAAAGGTTATTTTTCCGTCCAATCAGTGAGCTGGAAACACTGCCTGCAGCCTCACCTGCTGGCCAGCCGCCAGGTGAGCGGTCAGCTGACGTGATGTGTCACATGACCTCCTGTGGTGTTTCAGTTGAAAGATTGTGTTAAAAACATTAAAGATTCAGATGTGTTCAAACTCTGGCTGTCATTCTCTCCTCTGATTATTGATTCATTGATTGATTGTCCAAAGTATAAAAACTGAGATTGAAATCACATTGATGATGAAGGGAATCAATCATTATGTTTTCGGTTTCTGAGATGAGAGATTCTTATTATGTTGGTCTCCGTCACTAAAAACTAACGAGCTCCGGTTTCACTTGGAAACTCATTTCAATATTTCTGTATTTTTCTTTATTCTCTAGATGCTTGTATATTGATATTTGACAATTTTGTCTTCATTTTGCCTTTATTCTCTGAATGTTTTTATTTTATTCTGTATTTTTTTCATTATTGTCTTTTTTTTCTTTAATGTGGAGTTCTTCTGTCTTTATTCTCCAAATGTTTTGACTTTATTCTGTATTTTTTTCTGTCTTTATTCTCTAACATTTTTGTCTTCATTCTTAACTATTTTCTTTGTTCTCTAAATGTATTTACTTATTCTTTAATTTTTTTGTCTTTAATCCTATTTTTTTTGTCTTTATTCTTTAATATTTGTCTTTATTATATGTATTTATTTTATTCTTTAATTTTTGTTCATTATATATATTTTTGGCTTGATTCATTCATTTTTAATTATTTTTTTTAATGTTTTTTCTTTATTTTTCATAACTTTATTCTTTAATTTTTTACATTTTATTCTTTAACTTTTTGGTGTTATACAGCCGCCTGTTGTCATATTTTTTGTATCAAACTGAATGATCAAACAGGAGATCATTTGGATCCAACAGGCCTCCATGTGATGGTCACCTGAGGCTCACAGGTAAACACCCCTCCCCCTCCTGCCTGCTCCACGGTGACGATGAGGTCGCGAGTTACTTCCGGGTATACCTGAGCAGGTGAACAACAGAGCAGAGGAGCCGTTTTGGGCCGCAGGATGAAGCAGAGACAAAGAGGACAAAGTGAGGGACAAACATAGAACAAACCGCCATTCGTTTATTAACCACCGGAAACGTTAAATTAACGTGAAGGCGCGCTACCGTTCGTGGCGTGCTTACCTGCAGACAGGTGAGGCTAACAGCAGCTAATGTTATTGCGGACAGGTGAGGCTAACAGCTAATGTTATTGCGGACAGGTGAGGCTCACAGCAGCTAATGTTCCTGCGGGCAGGTGAGGCTAACAGCTAATGTTCCTGCGGACAGGTGAGGCTAACAGCAGCTAATGTTCCTGCGGACAGGTGAGGCTAACAGCAGCTAATGTTCCTGCGGGCCGGTAAGGCTAACAGCTAATGTTCCTGCGGGCAGGTGAGGCTAACAGCTAATGTTCCTGCGGGCAGGTGAGGCTAACAGCTAATGTTCCTGCGGACAGGTGAGGCTCACAGCAGCTAATGTTCCTGCGGGCAGGTGAGGCTAACAGCTAATGTTCCTGCGGGCAGGTGAGGCTAACAGCTAATGTTCCTGCGGGCAGGTGAGGCTAACAGCTAATGTTCCTGCGGGCAGGTGAGGCTAACAGCTAATGTTCCTGCGGACAGGTGAGGCTAACAGCAGCTAATGTTCCTGCGGGCCGGTAAGGCTAACAGCTAATGTTCCTGCGGACAGGTGAGGCTCACAGCAGCTAATGTTCGGAAGGTGTTCTATTTTAACCCTGAATGTTCCACCTGCAGCTTCAGTTTAATGTTCACACGAAGCCCGTTTAAAAACCCGCTGGTTTACGGTTTTCTGTCTGATGGAGGCTGATGACGTGTCAGACACGACCTGTGTCACGTGAGGTCATGTTTACAGAGCGCGTGTGAGGATTCGGCTCAGACGGGATTCACCTCCTCAGGCTGCAGTTCACTTTAAATCCACTTTTTAGTGAGCCGGTTCCTGCCGGACTCAGACAAAACTCAATGAAAGTAGAAAATCAGATTAATGTAATATGAGTGCACAGAGCGATACGAGTGTGTGTGATATTAAATGTGGTATTAAAGCAGCTCTAAAGGGTTAAACAAGTCAAGGGGGTGCTCCTGTGTTGATCTCAGACATGTTGTATCTGTGTGTGTGTGTGTGTGTGTGTGTGTTAGTGCTGAGGATGGGGGATTACATGAGGACTCAGCTGGTGAGTGCCATCCAGCTGCAGGAGGTGGAGCTGCAGGAGAAACCTGCAGACAAACAGCAGAGCGGCAAAAACAACGGTCAGCCCTTGATCAATAATCAATAATTCTGTAACAATCAGCCGATCTGATTTTAATAATAACAATTATTTGATTTCAGTTTTCTTTTTTTTATCTTCAGGTCTCCGGAAATCATTGAAAAATACCAGTTTAATAATATATATATATAATAAGGCGGTCTCTGGTGTTACTGAGCGGCTCTAAAGATTATTTCATTATTCACGTGTTTAGAATCATAAATAAAGAGCTCAGCAGGTTGTTTCCATCTTTAACTGTTTTGACTCTAAAACATGAAACAAAAGTTGAATATTTGAATAAATAAATCCTGATATGAAATCTGGATTTGAAGCTGTGCAGCTGCAGCGAGTCACAGTGAGTCACAGTGAGTCACAGCAGCTCACAGTGAGTCACAGCAGCTCACAGCAGGTCACAGCTAGTCACAGCGAGTCACAGCAGCTCACAGTGAGTCACAGCAGGTCACAGCGAGTCACAGCAGCTCACAGTGAGTCACAGCAGGTCACAGCGAATCACAGCAGCTCACAGCTAGTCACAGCGAGTCACAGCAGCTCACAGTGAGTCACAGCAGGTCACAGTGAGTCACAGCAGCTCACAGTGAGTCACAGCAGGTCACAGCGAGTCACAGCAGGTCACAGCGAGTCACAGCAGCTCACAGCAGGTCACAGCGAATCACAGCAGCTCACAGCAGGTCACAGCGAGTCACAGCAGCTCACAGTGAGTCACAGCAGGTCACAGCGAGTCACAGCAGCTCACAGTGAGTCACAGCAGGTCACAGCGAATCACAGCAGCTCACAGCTAGTCACAGCGAGTCACAGCAGCTCACAGTGAGTCACAGCAGGTCACAGCGAGTCACAGCAGCTCACAGTGAGTCACAGCAGGTCACAGCAAGTCACAGCAGGTCACAGCGAGTCACAGCAGCTCACAGCAGGTCACAGCAAATCACAGCAGCTCACAGCAGGTCACAGCGAGTCACAGCGAGTCACAGCAGCTCACAGCGAGTCACAGCAGCTCTCAGCAAGTCACAGTGAGTCACAGCGAGTCACAGCAGCTCACAGCGAGTCACAGCTAGTCACAGCTAGTCACAGCAGCTCACAGCTAGTCACAGCAGCTCACAGCGAGTCACAGCAGCTCACAGCTAGTCACAGCTAGTCACAGCGAGTCACAGCAGCTCACAGTGAGTCACAGCTAGTCACAGCAGCTCACAGCAGCTCACAGCTAGTCACAACTAGTCACAGCAGGTCACAGCGAGTCACAGCAGCTCACAGTGAGTCACAGCAGGTCACAGTGAGTCACAGCAGGTCACAGCGAGTCACAGCGAGTCACAGCAGCTCACAGCAGGTCACAGCGAATCACAGCAGCTCACAGCAGGTCACAGCGAATCACAGCAGCTCACAGCGAGTC
>NC_142197.1:137500-225000 GCF_026936395.1 Plectropomus leopardus | reverse complement strand
TGTCTGACCTCACCTGTCTGTCCTCTCCTGTCCGTCTCTGTCCCTCAGTTTATTCCGGAGTCGGCTCGTTATAACGTCTCGGCGGGAAACGTCCAGGCGGCAGTGGACACTCTACAGCAAATCGCTAAAATGAACCGAGCGTCTCTTCCTCCCGGACGCCTGGTGGAGCCGGTGGTGGTACGTCCAGTGACATCATCAGAGGGGCTGAGCAATGTGGTGATGATGTCATGATGACGTGGTGATGTCATGATGAGTGGTGATGATGTCATGATGACATGGTGATGATGTCATGATGACGTGGTGATGATGTCATGATGACGTTGTGTGTCTTTCAGAGGGAGCGGGGCAACTGGAGGATCCTGCTGAGCTCAGCATTCAGGAGGACGTCCCTCCTGCTGTGGTACTCCTGGTAAGGTGTCACGTCCTCCTCTTGTCCTCATCGGCTGTTTGACGATGACGTCCATGTCTCATTGTGCGGCTTCCTGTGTCCCGCAGGTTTGTGGCGTCCTTTTCGTACTACGGCTCGGTGCTGAGCAGCTCGGAGCTACTGGAAAAGAACCTGCTGTGTGTGACGGACGCAGACCGCCATCATCAGGTCAAACACCGCCACGAGGACGGACTCTGCTACTGCATCCCCTTCCAATTCAGCGACTACCAGACGCTGCTCATCAGCTGCTTCGGCGAGGTAGCCCGTAAGTCTCACTGCCAGCTTAAATGACCATAATTTTTTAAAAACCACAAATGTTTAACTAGAGTTTAACTACAACATTGCAGGATTTTTGGACTTAGGATTTAAGGACATTAGGGTCTTAGCTAGGCTCTCTTTTGGGGGTGTGGGGGACTCTGGCACCTTCCTGATACTAAAAGTACAGAAACAATTCCCAATCACTTTATTTTACTGTCAATTTGAAAATGCTTGGGGAGCCACCAGGGGCCCTATCAGGGGCCAGATTTGTCCCGCGGGCCGTTCATCGAGTGTCATTGCTGAACAGTTTAATTGGACTGTCTGGTCCTCTGTCCCCCAGTGGTCCCCCTGAACATCTGTCTGCTGAACGTGTTGGGACGGAAGATGAGTCTGACCGTCCTGCAGCTGTCAGCCGCCGTCGTCTTCATGCTGATCAACATCTGCTCCACCATGTGAGGACCAACCGGCATGCAGATTCACCGGGACATCTGGTCTGACCAGGTCCAGGTTTCTGAGGACCCTCTGACAGTGTGTTTGTGTCCAGGTTCGGGTTCACGGTGCTCCTGTTCCTGCTGCGCTCGCTGGTCTCCATGAACTTTAATGTGGTTTATATTTACACTGCTGAGGTGAGTCCACACCGCACTGGTTCTACTGGTTCCACTGGTTCCACTGGTTCCACCGGTTCCTCTGGTTCCACTGGTTCCTCTGGTTCCTCTGGTTCCACTGGTTCCACTGGTTCCTCTGGTTCCACTGGTTCCACTGGTTCCACCGGTTCCTCTGGTTCCACTGGTTCCTCTGGTTCCTCTGGTTCCACTGGTTCCACTGGTTCCTCTGGTTCCAGTGGTTCCTCTGGTTCCTCTGGTTCCTCTGGTTCCTCTGGTTCCTCTGGGTAACAGGTTTTACTGGGCAGGGAGTCAGGGGGTTATTATTCAAGTAACAGGTGTGCTTGTGTCTCAGGTGTATCCCACGGTGGCTCGCTCTCTGGGGATGGGCTTCTGTACGTCCTTCAGTCGGATCGGAGGGATGATCGCTCCGTTTATCGCTCAGGTGAGTCCTCAGGTGTATCTGACATTCAGGTGAGTCCTCAGGTGTATCTGAAATTCAGGTGAGTCCTCAGGTGTTCCTGCTGTGACATCACTGCGTGTCCTTCAGGTGCTGATGTCTCAGTCGGTGATTTTGGCGCTCAGTCCGTTCGCAGTGGCGTGTGTGATCTGCGCTTTAGGAAACTTTTTGCTGCCGATAGAAACCCGAGGACGAGCTCTGCTGGTGAGGAACGTTTTCTGTTTACTCTTTGTTTACCTCCTGTTGTTATTTATCTCTGTTTACTCTGTGTTTACCTCCTGTTGTTATTTATCTCTGTTTACTCTGTGTTTACCTCCTGTTGTTATTTATCTCTGTTTACTCTGTGTTTACCTCCTGTTGTTATTTATCTCTGTTTACTCTGTGTTTACCTCCTGTTGTTATTTATCTCTGTTTACTCTGTGTTTACCTCCTGTTGTTATTTATCTCTGTTTACTCTGTGTTTACCTCCTGTTGTTATTTATCTCTGTTTACTCTGTGTTTACCTCCTGTTGTTATTTATCTCTGGTTACTCTGTGTTTACCTCCTGTTGTTATTTATCTCTGGTTACTCTTTGTTTACCTGGAGTTTTTTTTTGTTTACAGTTCATACAAGCTTTATTTTACTTTATCCTAACTTTGTTTGTCTGTTTACAGCAAACCTCATGACCGAGACTCCAAACAAACTGTTACTGATGTTTTTTATTGTTGTTGCAGCTGTAATGTAAAGATATTAAATATGTTTCTGACATCAGCTGTTTCTGTGTGAGTTTATGAGTGAACACTGTTATTGCTTCCTCTCTATTATTGTTGTTGTTGTTGTTGTTGTTGTTGTTGTTGTTGTTGTTGTTGTTGTTATTAGGGCCCGAGCACCGAAGGGTGTGACGACCCTATTGAGATTGGTCCCTTTTTTTCTTCTTCATGTTATTATTATTTTGCTGAATGAATTCACTGCTGCGCCCAGTGCTGCTGTTTCACCGGGAGACACGGACGCATCAGTCGGCGTCCAGCAGGAAGCGCGGAGGTGCGAGGGCCCGTTCATCGCTGCTTGCAGCTGTAATTATTATTATTATTATTATTATTATTATTATTGAGAAACGTTATTCAAAAGAAAAGGCTCTGGGAAAACTATACAATTATCATCTATACATACTTAAAATTATGTTACATAATTATAATGATTTTTAAGAACTTTTGTTCTTTAAAATCATTGGGAGAAAATTATTTCAAACAAAAGGGGGAACTTTCTTGTGCTTTTTACTAATTTCATGCTAATTATGGGTTCATTGCTTTTGTTGCACATTGCCTTCTTCCCATGTATATAAAAGAAACCCAGCCAGTTTTCTCAGATTTCAAATGGTTAAAATTTTCGGAATTAGAATTTTCCTGTGTCGAGCCTTAGTACATATATTTAATAACTATGGTTAATAGAGTAGAAAAATACAACATTTGCCTGAGTTAATGTGACTTGTAGTATAAACCTCCACTTTCAGTGTTATTTCTGGATACAGATCATTTTATTGGTTGAACAGATACAGATAATTTATGGAAAAATTGACAGAAATTTATGTTTGTAAAAACTTGGGATGTCAGGCAAGATGTAATCAGCTGTATTTTCTGATAATAACTCAGATTTTTCTCCTAAATTGCAATTTTTACCAAAAAAAACAAACATAAATAAATTAACATAAGTAAACATGCCTGTGAGTTTGGAAGACATTTTATTTTATTATTTTTGGCAGTTAATATTTATTTTAAAATTTGTGACAAGATTTTTTTCCCCTCCTCAGCAGCAGCGGGGCGCTGCAGCCTGTTTGTGTTGTCGTTGATTCCAGCGCGGGAGAACCCCCTTAAACGGGCCCCGCCCCTCTGTGACGTAACGACGCGGCCAACGGAAGTTTTCAAATCTCACAGACGGAGCTGACTCTGTTTGTCCCTTTGCTTCGCTGCTGCTACTCGGTAAAAACGGCAAAAATAACGTCCAAAGTGGATTTAATATCAAACGGAGGCAGAATTACCGTCCCCGCCGTCAGTCCGGATCGTGTCCGCGGAGCTTGAAGCGCGGTTGGATGTTTTATGTAGTGGTAAGCTAGCTAAAGTTAGCCGTGTTAGCTAACATGACGGAAAAGTTGAAGTCGGAGCTTTAAAGTGCGCTAAAGCAGAGAGGAGAGGACATCCGGGGACAGGTGTGGGGATATCTGGAGTTTTCATATCCAAACATTGGACATTGGACATTTCACACGGGCTCCGGTGGACTCGGTGTCATTTTTGCTGGATTGGACTGAAGCTAACAGCCGCCGGGTGAAAACACCGTCGGTAAGTTGTTTGTGTTGATTGTTTGTCTCCTAAAGGCTGTTATAGATGCTGTGTTACATGTTATAGATGCTATGCTACATGTTATAGATGCTGTGCTGCATGTTATAGATGGTGTGTTACATGTTATAGATGCTGTGTTACATGTTATAGATGCTGTGTTACATGTTATAGATGGTGTGTTACATGTTATAGATGCTATGCTACATGTTATAGATGCTGTGCTACATGTTATAGATGCTGTGTTACATGTTATAGATGCTATGCTACATGTTATAGATGCTGTGCTACATGTTATAGATGCTGTGTTATATGTTATAGATGCTGTGCTACATGTTATAGATGCTGTGTTACATGTTATAGATGGTGTGTTACATGTTATAGATGCTGTGTTACATGTTATAGATGCTGTGCTACATGTTATAGATGCTGTGTTACATGTTATAGATGGTGTGTTACATGTTATAGATGCTGTGTTACATGTTATAGATGGTGTGTTACATGTTATAGATGCTATGCTACATGTTATAGATGCTGTGTTACATGTTATAGATGCTATGCTACATGTTATAGATGCTGTGTTACATGTTATAGATGCTATGCTACATGTCATAGATGCTGTGTTACATCTACAATTCTACAATTTCATTTAGCAGACGCTTTTATCCAAAGCGACGTACAACACAAGCAAGAATTTAGACTTAAGGAAAAAACCCTTAGTAAGTGCAAAAAGTGCTTCAGGTGTGATTGGTCACAGGTATTGCCATCTAGTGGCAGAAGAAGTGCCCCCCCCCCCCTTTTTTTTTTTTGAAACCAAGGTAATAACCAGTAGTGATCTCAGCATCTGAAATTCAACAGTCTCAGTATCACTACTTACGATGACAGTCACATACAACATCACACAACTTTGTCAGTGCTAGATAATCATTAGGTGCTGGGTTTTGGACCATCTGACTTAATTTACCCCAAAGGGCGAAGAGAAGAGTCAGGTTAAGTGCCTCCGTGTTTTTCGGAACAAATGAGTTTTCAATTGTCTCTTAAAAGTAGAAAGGGACTCAGCAGATCGCACAGAGTTTGGAAGTTTGTTCCACCATTTGGGAACAACAGAAGAGAAGAGTCTGGCTAGAGATTTAGAGCCGTGCTGGGCTGGAAGCACCGGGCGTCTTTCGCATGCAGAGCGTAGTGGGCGAGAAGGAGAGTAGACCTGGATCGGGGATTCCAGGTAGGCTGGAGCAGTTCTTGTGATTGTTTTGAAGCCAAGAGAAGTGCTTTGAATTTGATCCTGGCTGCCACTGGAAGCCAGTGAAGAGAAATTAGCAGCGGGGTGACATGTGCTGTTTTGGGCTGGTTGAAGACCAGACGTGCTGCTGCATTCTGGATCATCTGAAGAGGTTTGAATGAGCATGCAGGGAGGCCTGCCAGAAGAGAGTTGCAGTAGTCAATGCGTGAGATCACAAGAGCCTGAACCAGAAGCTGTGTGGCCTGTTGGGTCAGGAAGGGTCTGATCTTCCTGATGTTGTAGAGGGCATAACGGCAAGACCGAGAAACTGAGGCCACATGAACCTTAAAGGTCAGCTGGTCATCGATCATGACACCCAGGTTTCTGGCTGAGTTTGTGGGCACAAGTAGGCTCGAGTCTAGTTGAACACTGATCTGAGGCTGAACAGATGGACAAGCTGGAAAGACCATGAGTTCGGTCTTAGACAGATTTAGCTGAAGGTGGCGTTCCTTCATCCATGTGGAGATATCAGCCAGACACGCTGATATCCGAGCTGAGACCGTTCTGTCATCAGGTGGAAAGGAGAGGAAGTACATGTTATACATGTTATAGATGCTATGCTACATGTTATAGATGCTATGCTACATGTTATAGATGCTATGCTACATGTTATAGATGCTGTGCTACATGTTATAGATGCTATGCTACATGTTATAGATGCTGTGTTACATGTTATAGATGCTGTGTTACATGTTATAGATGCTATGCTACATGTTATAGATGCTGTGTTACATGTTATAGATGCTGTGTTACATGTTATAGATGCTATGCTACATGTTATAGATGCTGTGTTACATGTTATAGATGCTATGCTACATGTTATAGATGCTGTGTTACATGTTATAGATGCTATGCTACATGCTATCTGCTGTGTCAGAAATGCTGTTTGTTGGTGTTTGTGTTTCCTGTCTGCTCTGTTATTAACCCCTTAGGGACTGCTCGGTGTGTGTAATGTGCTTTTCAATCTTCATTTTTTGATCATTTTGGCTGTGTTCGTGCATTTTGGTTACATTTTGGGAAGATTGTGTATGTTTGTATAATCTTGGTATTTCCAGCTCAGCTCCAAACAGTAAGTCTAAATTACACCGTGTAAACAAAATGGTTAAATTCATACGGTTAAGTGCTAAACAAACAAACAGTTGAAACCCATTCAAACTGGAATTTTTGATCCCACAGCCATTAAAGCATAAAACATTGCAAGGTATTATTTCTTGGTCTCATTCTGGGCTTTTGCCTTGAAGTTTGTCTCTTATGCGATTTTCCACCTGATGACGTCATTGTAACCATATTTTGCACATGGAGCAAATACATACTGTGTCCACGAAGTGACCTGTCACACTTAATGTTGCTGTAAATCATTGACATCTTCCATGCTGTGATAAAAACAGCAAAAACAAAAATCTACTTTGCATGTAGGATATTTAAAAATAATTACCGCAATGAAATTAGTTTTAGGTTGGAAATTCGACAGACTTTAGCTCCGATCCAGCAGCGTCGCTTTACACGGCTGTTGGCAGTGCAGGGCGGCGAGGATATTTAAAAAAGTTATCAAAAGTCTGCGCAAAACTTTTACACTTTGTCTGTGGATTAGCATTGAGTGCCAATGTTTTGCAGTAGTGTGTGTGTGTGTGTGTGTGTGTGTGTGTGTGTGTGTGTGTGTGTGTGCACCTGTGTGTCACTGTGTGTGTGTGTGTGTGTGTGTGCACCTGTGTGTCACTGTGTGTGTGTGTGTGTGCAGACGCTGATGAAGAGGATGATGATGAAGGTGATCTCCTGATCTGCTCTTGGTAATCTCGTTAGCTCCGACACACCTGAGCCTGATTACTGTCTGTCCGCAGGGGCGGGGCCTGCTCAGCTCTGACCCCGCCCCCTGACCTCACTCTGTGTGTGTGATTAAAGTGGATTTGTTGTCCGTCAGCAGCAGTTTGCAGATGGAGAGCTGAGACTGTGAGTACACACTGATTCATTTGTCTACACTATCACTCCGTGTGTGTGTGTGTGTGTGTGTGTGTGTGTGTGTGTGTGTGTAGCATGATTACAGATTATTGATGATACGGGATTGATTGATCCTCTGACAGCTGCTGTGTGTGTGTGTTAAACAGACAGCTTTAGAGTGACAGCAGTGTTTTTATAGCAGACACAGTCATGGAAAACCTGGGGGAAAAAATGCAATTTCACCATCACAATTTCCAGGCCTTGAAATGTACTGGAATTAGTAAAACTCACTGAAAGTTTTGGAAAAGTCATGGATTTTTTTGTGTCTTACTGTGGATAGCCCTCCACCAAATGTAACATAACAGCAAATTTATTTTATTCTTTCTCTAAATGTTTTGATATAATGTTTGACAAAATTTGGTTTAATGTCACGTTTGTTTTTAATATCCTCCCAGCATCCTGTCTCTCCGTTTCTCCATCTGTGTCTCTATGTCTCTCCATCTCTGTCTCTCTGTCTCTCCATCTCTATGTCTCGCTGTCTCTCTGTCTCTCTGTCTCTTTGTCTCTATGTCTCTATGTCTCTATGTCTCTCCGTCTCTCTCTAATGTTTAAAGAGTCTGATATGTTTGAAAACTGCCAGGCGAGTGTGAGAGAGAAAAATATCTATTATTATGGGTCCTGGAAAAGTTCTCAAATGTTGTCCATTGAGATGTGTAGGCAGCCTGCAGACAGGTGAGCTTACCTGTGCAGGTGTTATTGGTGCCTCCAGGTTACAGTCAGACACAGAGTTTAACATAAATCTAACAGACATTTCTTTGAAATTTGGATTATTTTTATTTCTATATATAAATTATAAATTAATATTTTATATATGTGTAATTATCTGTTTTTATTATTTATGTTAATGTTATGTTAATATTGACTATAAATCAGTCCCTGAACTGATGGAAACATTGACACCAAATTACAAAATTGTGTGTGTGTGTGTGTGTGTGTGTGTGTGTGTGTGTGTGTGTGTGTGTGTTGGTGCTTTGTACAGATGGATCTGTTCTGTATGAACCTCTTTGTTTCTATTCACTCTGTTAACGCCCCCCCCCCACACACACACCATCTCCCAGACAAACCCATTGGTCATGTGACCTGAGCACAGTGACATCATTATCTCAGTGTGAAGTTAAAGCTGCAGCTCCTTGCTGGTTCGAGTGCCGCTGAGCTGCAGAGATCCAAACTGTCCTCATAAAATTCCCAGTAATGAGACTGAATGTGTTTCTGTGACAGAGTGAGACCTCTCTAATGTAGTTTAATGTTTCTGTGACAGAGTGAGGCCTCTCTTATATAGTTTTGTGTTTCTGTGACAGAGTGAGACCTCTCTAATGTAGTTTAATGTTTCTGTGACAGAGTGAGACCTCTCTGATGTAGTTTAATGTGTCTGTGACAGAGTGAGGCCTCTCTTATATAGTTTTGTGTTTCTGTGACAGAGTGAGACCTCTCTGATGTAGTTTAATGTTTCTGTGACAGGGTGAGACCTCTCTGATGTAGTTTAATGTTTCTGTGACAGAGTGAGACCTCTCTGATGTAGTTTAATGTTTCTGTGACAGAGTGAGACCTCTCTGATGTAGTTTAATTTTTCTGTGACAGAGTGAGGCGTGACGGCGAGCTGGAGTCTGTCAGTGACATCAGTAGCAGGTGACGACCTTCCCATGGTGCCCTGCAGCCTCCAGGGTCGCCATGGGAGACAAATCTTACTCAGAATGCCGAGCTCAGGAGCTGTTCGATGAGTTTGTGTCGGCGTCGACCTGCCGGGCGGCACTTTGGTCCTTCAGTCAGCTGTGTGAACACCTGCAGCTGGACCGCGGCGCCGCTGAGAGGCCGCTGTACCGACCAATCAAAAGGCGTCTCAACTACTGGAGGGCCAACGCTCTGTGGGCCAAACTGGACCGAAGGGCCGCCCAGCAGGAGTACCTGAGGGCCCATGCCTGCACCAACACCACCGTACTGAAACTTATTGTTATTATTTTATTCTTGTTATTGTTGTTATTATTATTATCATTATTATTGTTGTTGTTGTTGTATATAACCACACTGATTGGTCACCTGTCTGTCTCTCTCTCCTCTCTCTGATTGGTCACCTGTCTGTCTCTCTCTCCTCTCCCTGATTGGTCAGTGTGTGGTGATAGGGGCAGGGCCCTGCGGCCTGAGGATGGCGGTGGAGCTGGGTTTTCTGGGAGCTCGGGTGGTGCTGCTGGAGAAGAGGGACTCGTTTTCCAGGAACAATGTGCTGCACCTGTGGCCCTTTACCATCTATGACCTGCGGGGCCTCGGGGCCAAGAAGTTCTACGGGAAGTTCTGCGCCGGCGCCATTGACCACATCAGTGAGTGTGTGCTCCGTTACACCTGTCTGACTTGGACGGACAGATCGTCCAATCACAGCGTCCGTCTCCTGCGTGCAGGTATCCGTCAGTTGCAGCTTGTCCTGCTGAAGGTGGCACTGCTGCTCGGGGTCGAGGTTCACGTCAACGTGGAGTTCAAGAGCCTGCTAGAGCCGCCGGAGGACCAGCACCGTCACAGTGAGTACCACAGTACTACAGTACTACAGTACTACAGTATTACACTGCAGCAGTAAGAAGTGTAATACTACAGTACTACACCACAGAACCCCTGTAACTGGGAATAAAGGAAGAAACCTCAGGAAGAGTGGCAGAAGATGATGAGGAATCCCTCTTCCAGGACAGACAGACGTGCAATAGTATATAACAAATAAAACACAATCATGACAAAAAGGAAAGAGAAAGAGAGAGGGGAGGAGAGGGGGAGAGAGGCACAGCAAAAATGGAAACAGATGCACGTCATATTACAATAACGATAGGTGTGAAATTACTAAATGCACTCTATGATAATATTGTGGGTGTTGATAAGAGTCCCATGCGTATATTGATAGTGGAGGCGTGGCTCATAATAAAGGCAGTAGAGAGTTGTGTCAAGCACAAACACAGGCGTAGCTTCAGGCAGGACCACAGCAACGGCAAAACCAAGACCAGGGATCGAGATCAGGGCGAGCCGGGGGTACAGTATTAGTGCAGCCACAGTACGAGCAGGGGCACGACCAAAGGCAGGATCACAGCACCAGCACAGCCATCACCACGATCAGGCACAGCTAAGACTGCAGCCAGGATCCAGGAAAACTAGGAAACAAAGGAGCAGGAATGCTTCGGAGAGTCAACCGAGTTAGAGTAACGCAGTAAACACACATGAGCTTTTTCAGATGGAGGAAGTAAGAGAAGGAAAAAGGAGCTCAGCTAATCAAGTAGTACTACAGTACTACACCACTACACCACTACACCGCTACTCCACAGTATTACGGCACAACACTGCTGTATTACAGTACTACACCGCAGTATTACAGTATTACACCACCACAGTGAGAATGACAGTGTTACAGTACCATACCACAGTATTGCAGTATTATATAGTGCATAGCAGGCACCATCAGAGCTCAGTCTGTGGTCTCTGCTGGTGGAGCAGCTGAGCTCAGAGACACAGGGACACCTGGTGGTGGAGGGAGTAGTCGCAGGAGTGTAACCAGCCGGCGGCCTGCAGAGAGGGCGGTGTAATAATGGCAATATTTTACATAGAACTCTGTGATTTAAGGATTTGAGGATTTATTTGGACCAAAGCGAAGCTGTTGATTCATGGAACAAAATCACTGACTAGATCACTGACAAGAGGAACCGAGACGAGTTTAGAAGAGTTTGATTTGGTTTCTGTCCAGTTTGGATAAAGTGTCTCTGTCTCTCTGTGTGTCTGTCTCAGTCTTTCGGCCTCTGTCTCTGTCTGTCTTTGCACAGAGGTGGGCTGGAGGATGGAGGTGAGTCCAAAGTGTCATCCTGTCAATCAGCTGGAGTTTGATGTCATCATCGGAGCAGACGGACGCAGGAACACACTACCAGGTGAACCGAGTCTGACCGAGTCAGGCTCCGACCGAGTCAGGCTCCGACCGAATCAGGCTCAGATCGAGTCCTCGAGAAAATCACCTTAAAATGAGAAAAAATAAAAACATAAAAGAAAGTGAAACAAGGAAAATCTACAGAGAAAAGTGTGCTTGAAAATTGAAGAATTTTGTGACATCATTTCAATTATGTAATGATTATTATAAACATAGTTTTTTCTAGCTTTTAAAAAAATAGTGTTCTCAGGGTTAAACTGACATTAAGTGAAGAATTGAGTCTGAAAACATCAGCTGTGCAGAGAATTAACCCTTTGATTCAGGAAACAACAGGAAGCGTTCTCTGATTGTTCCACAGCTTTGACAGGAAACTTGATGTTCATGTTTTGTTGAGATTTTTGGACTTTTTTCTCACCATATGATGGAATTACTTCTTTTGTTATAAGTAAACTTTATTTTGAAAGCGCAGTGCTCACTGCCACCAGCCGTTACTCTCACTGTGTGTGTGAGCAGGTTTCAGGCGTAAAGAGTTCAGAGGGAAACTGGCCATCGCCATCACCGCTAACTTTAAGAACAGGAACACCTCGGCCGAGGCCAAAGTGGAGGAGATCAGCGGCGTCGCCTTCATCTTCAACCAGCACTTCTTCCAGGAGCTACGGCAGGAAACTGGTAACTAACTCCTGCTTCAAACTGGCTCAGGCTGGTTTAAACTGACTTAATGACTGTGGACAGACTGTCCTTAAAACTCCTCATCGCTCATCATCATCATCTCGTTTCAGGGATCGATCTGGAGAACATTGTTTATTACAAAGACGACACGCATTACTTTGTGATGACAGCCAAGAAACAGAGTCTGCTAGAGAAGAGAGTCATCAAACAGGTAAACTCACCTGGACACATGACATCACGTAGACTTAGAGCAGGTGAATCTCACCTGGACACACGATGACACGTAGACTCAGAACAGAACAGGTAAACCTCACCCGGACACATGACAACGGTAAAAATATTGTCCTCCATCAGGACTTTGCGGACACTGAGCTGCTTCTGTCCCGGGGGAACGTGGACCAGAATGCACTGCAGGCGTACGCCCGTGAGGCCGCCGACTTCTCCACCAATCACCAGCTGCCGTCTCTGGACTTTGCCATGAATCACTACGGTCAGCCTGACGTCGCCATGTTTGACTTCACCTGCATGTACGCCTCGGAGAATGCTGCCATGGTCCGCCAACGCCACGGACACCAGCTGCTTGTCACACTGGTGGGAGACAGCCTGCTGGAGGTAAGACAGACAGGTGGACAGACAGACAGGTGTCTGACATCAGTCCTGACAGTGGGTCTGGTCTCCATAGTCCCAGATAATTGAACCCTCCTCAGTCTCAGTCTCGGTCTCAGAGCCCACATGGTTTGGCTCTGAGCAGCTGGACTCTGTCAGCTGACCTACTGACAAACAAACACTCAGTTTTGCCAGAATTTAAAACCTTGTAAGTTCAAATGTTCAAAACTGAGAGTGTAGATTTGTCGGTCTGATTGATATAAAAGAGCGTAGTCTGCATAGAAAGGAACATTTTAACTCAGCGTGACAGAGACGGTGCGTTTGCTGTCGGCTCTGGAGAATGAAAAAGGGCCCAGAGTGGAACCAGGTGGAACACCTTCACTGGTTAGTTTGGTTCTGTTTGAGACGGCAGCCTGAGCTCTGTCTGAGAGACAAACATCAACCCATTTAACTGAATGTTCAGACCTGTGTTTTACTCTGAAATATTTATTTGTAGCATGTTTATGAAATATGTTAAATCATGTTAAAATGATGAACAGCTTATTCAGTGATGGAAGTTTTTTCAGTATTTTTAGTCAGAATGAAACAAATCATGTAAAATCTTTTGCTCATTAAATTGTGTAAAATTGAATTTTTAATACTGGAAGTTTTTTTTCTGGAGGATTTGAGTGTGACCCGTGCGAGAGGGAGATGGTCGCTGATGTCTGAGTGGAGAACTTACAGGGATCGTTTGTGAGGGAAAACGTGTTTTCTGAGTGTGAAAACAACAACTGCAGGTTTATATTTCACAATTAAGTAAAACATTAATTCTGTGATAATAAAAGCTAAAAATACTTGCAGCTGCAAAAAATGCTCTTGATTTGAAAACTTTATTATTACATGATGCATTCTTTAACCTTCAGTGTTTGTGTTTCTGTTTGTGTGTGAATAAATCATTCATGTGCACAGCAGACACCAGAAAACACAAACAGCAGGACAGTCAGCTGGTTTATGAAATGATCCGATCAGAGACAGTTCACAGAAATCTGCACAAAGTGTTTCTGTACGCAGCTGAGAGCAAATGTAGACTGAACACAATGACGAACCCAGCCGGTGAAATGATTGGACAAGAGCAGAAACAAACAGGATGAAAGGACACATTACATGTCCTTTTAAAGAACTACAAAAACTTCTCCTGGGTAGACGCTGCAGGGAAATGACTGAGTCTGAGATGCATCGCTGTGTGAATGCCGACGGTTCAGCATCGATTAATCGATTATCTCAGTGGATAACTGACATTTTATGATTCTGATCTGTTCTGTGGACACAAAGAGGACTCTCTCCTCAGTCGGTCCTCCTCAAGTTTCTACTGTTTCCTAAGTCGCTGTGAGGGTCCGAGGACAGAGGGATGGTGCCTGCTGTAAAGCTCTCTGAGGCAAACTGTGATTTGTGATAATGGACTTCATAAAAAAAGATATTGGACTGATGGAATTTTTGATGTCCCCCTTTCTGTCTGTCCCACTGTCTGTCCCCTGTCCCCCGTCTGTCTGCGTGCAGCCGTTCTGGCCGATGGGGACAGGAATAGCTCGAGGGTTCCTGGCGGCTCTGGATTCAGCCTGGATGATCCGAGCGTGGAGTCGGGGCGGAGCTCCTCTGGACGTCCTCGCTGAGAGGTACACACATACTACATGTGTATTGATACACTATTTAAACTGTATACTGTGTGACACGTCTGTCCATCTGTCCCTGTGTCCCTGTCTCTCTCAGAGAGAGTGTGTACCGTCTCCTCCCTCAGACAACTCCAGAGAACCTTCAGAAGAACATCAGTCTGTTCACCGTCGATCCAACAACACGATACCTGAACATCAACCTGCAGCTCATTACACCTGCTCAGGTACACAGTGATACTCATTCTGCGGCCCGTGCCCCAAATCTGGCCCCTAATAGGGCCCCTGGTGGCCCCACAACCATCTTCTAACTGACAGTAAAAGTAAAGTGATTGACACTGGGAACTGTTTTTGTCCTTTTCATGTCCATAAGGTGCCAGAGTGCAAAAAAAGGTCCGAATTAAGACCCCAGTGTCCTAAAATTCCAGAAATCCTAGAAAGGTCCTAAAATCCCTGAAACATCCAGAAATACTAAAATTGTAAAAGAAAAATCTGAGAAATGTCCTCACATCTGAGAAATGTCCTAAAATCTCAGAGACAACCTAAAATCTGAGAAATGTCCTAAAATCCTAGAGAAGTCCTGAAATGGTAGGGGTTTTGGGGGAGTGGGACCTCGAATGGGCTCAGACTGATGGGTCTGATGGACATGGGGTCAGATTTAATCAGGTGAGTTTGTGTCTTTTGTCTTTCAGGTGAGACACCTGGTGGACACAGGTGAGGAGGTGGGACTGAACCCAGGCTGTGGTGACATCATCAGGCAGAGTGAGTGATGACCTCATCAATAAAAAGATGAATTTTAATAAATAATAATAACATCTCCCTATTAGAGTGAGCTGCGCTGTGATTGGTCGGCTGTCTCCTCCTCCTCTCTGATAGGCTCGTTCTCTCAGTCCAATCAGCTGCTCTCCTGGTGCCAGGAGCAGACTCGTGGTTACCGCGGCGTCACTGTAAGCGACCTGACCACTTCCTGGAAGAGTGGCCTTGCTCTCTGTGCGCTCATTCACCGATACAGACCCGACCTCATGTATGATCATCATTAATATTATCTTTAATATTATTATTATTATTATTATTATTATTATTATTATTATTATTATTATTATTATTATTATTATTATTATCATATACAGTCCCAACCTCATGTATGATCATCATTAATATTATCTTTAATATTATTATTATTATTATTATCATATACAGACCCGACCTCATGTATGATCATCATTAATATTATCTTTAATATTATTATTATTATTATTATCATATACAGACCCGACCTCATGTATGATCATCATTAATATTATCTTTAATATTATTATTATTATTATTATCATATACAGACCCGACCTCATGTATGATCATCATTAATATTATCTTTAATATTATTATTATTATTATTATTATTATTATCATATACAGACCCGACCTCATGTATGATCATCATTATTTTTATTATTATTAATTTTATTATTAAGAATTTTATTATTATTATTATTATTTTACGCAGACCTGATTTCACATTAAATGTTTTATTTTATTGTATTTTAGTCTAACAAGAGATCAGAGTATTTCCAGCAGTAAAGGGTCCTCTGAAGTTTTGTCCTCCTGTGTGTCCTCAGAGACTTTGACTCTCTGGACGTGTCCTCAGTGGAGGACAACACTCATCTGGGCTTCGACGTGGCCGAGCGTCACTTTGGGATTTCTCCTCTGATGACGGTGGACGAGATGGCGTCCAACCGAGAGCCCGACTCTCTGTCCATGGTCATGTACCTGAGCCAGTTCTACCAGCTGCTCAAAGACACGCCCCCCGTCCCCTCAGGTGAGACGCACCCCCGTCCCCTCGGGTGAGACACTGCTGCAGATACAGAGAAAAAAAACTCAAATAAGACACCAGCGAGACGTGGAGACTCTGAGACAAAAGACTTGAAACAGAGGAAATACCCGATTGGGTCAGATTAAACTGAGGGCAGTCTATCTCTGTCTCTGTCTCAGGGACTCTGGTCCAGAGCTCTGACCTGAGGACAGCTCTCATCACTCCGGCATCTCTCCTCAGCAGACTGGGACTCAGTCCGTCCAGGAAGAGGAACCCAAAGGTCTGTCTGCTCATCTGTCTGTCCCCATCACTCTGTCCTCATCAGTGTGTCTCATGATGTCTCTGCAGTCTGTCTGTCCTTATCAGTGTGTCTCTGTCTGTCTGTGAAGGAGCAGAGGGACGCTGTGGGGAAGCGGAGGAGGACGAGTGGACAGCAGGAGGTCAGTTCAGTTCTCAGAGACAAAAACGGTCTCTGATCCAGAATCAATAAACAGTTATTGATTCCATCAGTCTGATTATTGATCAGTCTGATTATTGATCAGTCTGATTATTGATTAATCTGATTATTGATCAGTCTGATAATTGATTAATCAGATTATTGATCAGTCTGATTATTGATTAATCTGATTATTGATCAGTCTGATTATTGATCACAGAAACATTAACCATAAAAACTGATCCACACAAAGACACCAGAAAAGGAGTCAAAGGTCCAACTCTGTCGGAGACAGCTCGACACAAGACGGACACAGAGACGAAAACAAACACACAATTAATTCACTCTCTGTCCTTTAGTTTGTGTCCTTCAGTTTCTGTCCTTCACTCTCTGTCCTTTAGTTTGTGTCCTTCAGTTTCTGTCCTTCACTCTCTGTCCTTTAGTTTGTGTCCTTCAGTTTCTGTCCTTCAGTCTCTGTCCTCCAGTTTGTGTCCTTCAGTGTCTGTCCTCCAGTTTGTGTCCTTCAGTGTCTGTCCTCCAGTTTGTGTCCTTCAGTCTCTGTCCTCCAGTTTGTGTCCTTCAGTCTCTGTCCTCCAGTCTCTGATGTATTATAGAGAAGTTTGGATACAGCAAACCTGTTTCTGTCTGCAGCCATGTGACCTAAACGGCGATGATGATGTCATCAGCCAGGCGTGTGATGAGGCATTAGTGGGTGGGGCCAGCCGCTCCAGAGTGCGTCTGATGGCCAATCAACTGCAGGCAAAGCTGGACGAGAGCTCCGCCTCCTGCAGGAGCTCTTCTTCTTCTGCGGCTTTACGAAAACAGGTGAGCTGAGTGTGATGTCATCAGAGACAGGTGAGCTGAATGTGATGTCATCAGAGACAGGTGAGCTGAGTGTGATGTCATCAGAGACAGGTGAGCTGAATGTGATGTCATCAGAGACAGGTGAGCTGAGTGTGATGTCATCAGAGACAGGTGAGCTGAGTGTGATGTCATCAGAGACAGGTGAGCTGAGTGTGATGTCATCAGAGACAGGAGAGCTGAGTGTGTGTATGTGTGTGTGAGTAGATGTGTGTGTGTGTTTGTGTGTGTGTGCGTGCGTGTGTGGGTAGATGTGTATGTGTGTGTAGATGTGTGTAGATTTGTGTGTGTGTAGATGTGTATGTGAACGTGTGTGTACGTGTGTGTAGATTTGTGTGTGTATGTGTGTGTGTGTGTGTGTGTAGATGTGTGTGTGTGCGTGTTCTTAGATTTGCGTGTGTGTGTGTGTAGATGTGTGTGTGAACATGTGTGTACGTGTGTGTACGTATGTGTAGATTTGTGTTTGTGTATGTGTGTAGATTTGTGTGTGTGTATGTGTGTAGATTTGTGTGTGTGTGTGTATGTGTGTGTAGGTTTGTGTGTGTGTAGATGTGTATGTGAACGTGTGTGTGCTTGTGTGTAGATGTGTATGTGAATGTGTGTGTGCTTGTGTGTGTGCGTGTGTAGATGTGTGTGTGTGTGTGTGTGTGTGAACATGTGTGTACGTGTGTGTACGTATGTGTAGATTTGTGTGTGTGTGTGTGTGTGTGTGTGTAGATGTGTGTGTGTGTGTGTGTGTGTACGTGTGTGTAGGTTTGTCTGTGTGTGTGTAGATGTGTATGTGAATGTGTGTGTGCTTGTGTGTAGATGTGTGTGTGTGCAACTTTAGAAGGACAGCAGCAAACAAAAGAGCACCTGAATCTGATCATCATGATTATTATTAATCAGACGTTCACCGGGAATATTATCAATAATCAATAATCAGAGTGTGTGTGTGTGTGTGTGTGTGTGTGTGTGTGTGTGTGTGTGTGTCTCAGCAGGGGGAGCCCGCAGACTGTCAGCTGACTGCTACTTCAGTACACAGCTCCTCATGGAGACCGGTAAAACCAGTACAGACCAGTATAGAACCACAGAAACCAATAGAGAACCACAGAGACCAAGAGAGACCGGTAGAGAACCACAGAAACCTTTAGAGACCTGCAGAGACCAGTAGAGACACTATAAATACTGCAGAAGCATTAAAGTATCTGTCCACATGTAAATGTCTATCCTCTGTCCTCCTGTGTGTCTCTCCATCTGTCCTCTCTGTCTCTCTCTTGATCCGTCTCTCTCTTGATCTGTCTCTCTCTTGATCTGTCCTCTCTGTCTCTCTCTGTCTGTCCCCCTGTGTGTGTGTGTTTGTCGGTCCTCTCTGTCTGTCCCCCTGTGTGTCTCTCTCGCTGTGTCTCCATCAGAGGAAGAGGACTCTCCAGCAGGAGCAGATGAGTTTCAGGTTCAGAGAGAAGATCAGGTCTCAGTCTGTCCTCAGCGGGGACGAGCAGGTACGGAGACATAATGCATCCTGGGCACCTGTGCTGACCTGTCTGTGGAGACACATTGGACAGACAGTCAGACTTTACCTGGACTCAGCGTTGTGAGCGTGAGCAGAGTCGCTGCGCCGGCCTCCCTCTGTGTTTAGGGACTGTTAGTTATTTATGAAGGGGGAGGGGCTGCACAACGGGTCCGAAATTAAAAATGTCCACCGTGAGGAGGGACAGCTGGAAAAGGTCCAACATTATATTTATTTTAAAGAAAACAGTCACACACCCCCCTCTTATAAATGAAGAACAGTCCCTCTACAGCGGCACAGAAGCTAAACGATGTCCTGCTGTGGACGCAGCAAAACAGAGTTTAACCCTCTGAAATCTGAGCACGTCGGTTTGATTTCTTTCTGGAAGGCGACAATGAGACGGTAAAGAAAAATGACCCAAAGATTAACAAAATAAAAAAAATAGTGAAAAGTCCAAGAAAATCACCTGAATGTCAGTTTAAAAATAAATATATACAAATAAATAAATAAAAAGTGAAAAAAAAAAGAAGAAAATGATCTAGAGAAGAGGTTGGCACAGTGGCGTTGTGGTTAGCACTGTTGCCTCACAGCAAGAGGGTCCCAGGTTCAAAACCCAGTTGGAGCAGGGTTCAGTCCATGGGCAGGGCCCTTCTCTGCAGAGTTTGCATGTTCTCCCCACATCTGCATGGATTCTCTCCAGCTTTTCAAATTATGAAAATTTTGAAACATAATTTTGAATATGTAATTACGATCATTACAAATGTACTTTTCCCTCGCTAATTCTACAAATTTTATGCGATCTGTGTATTTAAATTATTGAACCTTTATTTATACAGGTAATCTCCCTGAGACACGAAGTCTCACTCTAAACACAGAGACAGTTTGAGACAACAGACAGGCAGGTTTCAGTCCAAGTTGCTTTTTGCCTTTTTATCTGTTTTTGACAGAAATTTTACCGTTTTTTGGGGGTTTTAAAAGTTAAAAATGTGTGAAAGGCGTCTGAGAGAGAACAGGAAAACTTCTGTGGCTGCAGGTTTCAAAGGGTTAAGTGTGGACTGACAGCTCCATCATGTGAGACGTATGTGTCTCTTTAAGACGTCCCTTTAGACTGAATATAGAGTCTCAGTCTTTCTGTCCTGCGGCTCGGTCTGCTTCCTGAAGCTCTGCATCATCTGATCAACGAGCCGGTCAAGAAAAGACTGTCATCAATGCTCCTATTGATCCATCAGCAGCCTGCAGACTCACGCTGCTGGACACAACTGCTGTCTCTGTCTCTCTGCCTGCCTCTCTATCTGACCTGTCCCTGTCTCTGTGTGTCTGCAGGCGGGCGGTGGTGGTGGTGGCGGTGGCGGCGGCAGCAGTGCGGTGTGTTTCTTCTGTCAGCAGCGAGTGTATCTGATGGAGCGTCTGAGTGCAGAGAGTCTGTTCTTCCATCGCAGCTGTTTCCAGTGTTCCCACTGCAGCTGCACGCTGAGACTGGCTGCCTACGCCTTCGACCAGCACCAACGTGAGCCTCTCTAAAACCAGTTTAACTTCCACTGCATACCAGTACAGACCAACAGAAACAATTAGAGACCAGTTTAGACCAGCACCAATGTGAGCCTCTCTAATACCAGTTTAACTTCCACTGCATACCAGTACAGACCAGTAGAAAGCAGAAAACACTGGGAGCCTCCTTCAAACCACTTTAAACCAGTTTAACCTTCACTTTACAAGAGGAGAAACCGGCAGAAACCAGCACTGCAATCTTCTCTAAAACCACTTTAAAACCAGTTGAACTTTGTCTTTACACCTGTGGAAACATGTAGAAACCAGTAACTCTGTGAGTCCACAGTTTTCTTTCCTCTGTGGTTGAGTTTACCGTGTTGGCGTTCAGCTGCACATTAAAAAACTCATCACACTGTAACTGAAGAAAGCAGCAGAATCAAATTAGATGTGTTCTTGGATCTGGATCACTGGCTGCAGACTGAGCAGGTTCTCCTGATCACCAGTTTGACCTCCACAGCTGAATCTGTTCTCGATGAGAAGTCTGTTGGTCTTTATTTCTTTACGTTTGCAGCCTGAGGCCCCGTAAACTCATGACTCTGTTTATACATGCAGTCACATAAAGACTCTTTATCTTCTCATCTGTGTCGCTTTATCGAGACTTTAAATAACGTTTAACCCTCCTCTCTGACATAGAGAAATAAAGAACAGCTCCACTGTGTTTACCAGACAATGTGTTAATATCCATCTGTGTCTCTTTATAGAGACTTTAAGAAATAAATAAATAAAACTTTGAGAAATAAAGAACCCTAACAGCTCCTGTACTTTACTCCTCATCGTGTGCACCATACGCCGTGTTAATATTAACCTGTGCAGCTCCACATTTGGATGTTTTGCTCTGAATAAAAATAATTAATCTGAGAGATGAAGAGTTTCCACATGAAACCGTCATGAGTGTATCAGCAGAGACATCAACCAGGTCACCTGATTAAGATGTACACTAGATACTGTTGACCAGGTGGTAACAGCCACATACTGTTAACTACATACTGTTAAACACAAAGTGCTGACTAGATAGGGTTAACCACATGCTGTTAACTAGATACCGTTAACCACATACTGTTTACTATATAATGTTAACCATAAAGTGTTAACAATATAATGTTAACCAGATAACCTTTACCCCATAATGTTAACCAGATAATGTTAACTAGACAGTGTTAACTACAAAAAGTTAATCACAAAATGTTGACTAGATAATGTTAACTCTGTAGTGTCAACCAGGTAATGTTTACTACATAATGTAAACCAGATATTGTTAAATATATAATGTATACAAGATAGTGTTAATGAGACAATGTTAACCAGATAATGTTAGCTATACGATGTTAACCAGATAAAGTTAACTACATAACATTATTTGGATAAAGTTATATAGTTAAAATGATCTAATTAAAAGTATTTGGTCAATTCTATCTTGTTAACATTGTCTAGCTTCCTTTATCTAGTTAACATGATGTTGTTAACTATAAAAAAAAATAAAATATGATGTTAACTGGATAAAGTTAACTTATCTGGTTATCAGGTTAACTATTTCGGTTATATCATCTAGTTAATATATAGTTAAAATTATCCAGTTACATAATCAGGTTAACTCTATCTGGTTAACATAATCAGGTTAACTCTATCTGGTTAACATAATCAGGTTAACTCTATCTGGTTAACATAATCAGGGGAACTCTATGTGGTAAATATTGTCTTGCTAACTTTATCCTGTTAATATGATGAAGTTTACCAGATAATGTTAACTAGTTAACTGATGAGCACTGAATCATATTTTAAATATTGTTTTCATTAAAATATTGATTCTGTATTTTAATTTTTTATTGATTCATTAAACGTTCAGACTCAAACAACATGTTTGTCTGACTTCCTGTCTGTGGATCTGTTAGCCCATTGATTGATTGATTGATTGATTGATTGATCAGCTGTTAGAGTGGATCAGATAATCGTTCGGCTGATACGAGCTGTTCCAGGTCATTCTGGTTTCATGCTGATCTGCTGCTCGCCGTTCGCTGACCTCATGCTGCTGTCACGTGACCTATCGTCTGTGTGAACAGTTGGAGCCTCGAGCCTCGCCGCTGCTGCATCTGTGTGTCTGTTATACACACTAAATACACACACACACATACACAAAGCTGTTATTGTGAGTCCGAGCTCGAGGAAATGTAGATCTTTTTGTCGGATAAAAACTGCTCTCAGCAGCCAATCAGAGCGCAGCGGTCACATGACGGCAGTTTGAAGTGTGAGGCGGGACGCCGTGTGAATGCTGCTATAAAAACTTTCACACACTTCACACTCACACACACACTCATGTGTCCTGGTGTTTCAGGGAGGTTCTACTGTCTGCAGCACTTCGACGCTCGCCTGAACGCTCTCGCCGCCACAAGGAGGTCGAAGGCGTCCGACAGAGCTGCCTCGCACCGCACCTCGATCGTAAGTAAACATCCAGATTTTCGAAATGAATTTCATATCAAAACACGTACGAGAATGTTTCAGTGTTTTTAAGCAAGAAAAACTGGAGAAACTTTAGTTTTCAAAAATTTGACATTAATCTGGATTTCATTTGTAATTTCAGCTTCATATTTGAAATGATCAATAACTTTCTGTAGCGTTTGATCAGAAGCAGTCAGGTAGGGTGTGTTTGTTTTCCCCTCAGGCGTCTCTGGGCTCAGTGTTAGATTTAAATAAACCATAACTTGTTGTCGTCTCAGGTTCTGATCAGTAACTTGTGATTGATGAGTGTGTTTGTTGTCGTCTCAGGTTCTGATCGGTAACTTGTAGTAATAATTGATCGGTGTGTGTCTGTTGTCTCCGCAGGCGTCTTTGAGCTCAGTTTTAGATATAAAATAATCAATAACTTGTCATAGATTGCTGTGTTTGTTTTGTCCACAGGCATCTCTGGGTTCAGATTTAGATCAAATCTGATCAATAACTTGTATTGATTGATAAGTTTGTTTGTGTTGTCCACAGGGGTCTCTGGGCTCGTCTCTGGGCTCAGCGACGGCGTCCTTTGCAGACTCTCTGGTGTCTGCTGGGCGGCGGCGCTCCTCAGGTGAGTCCGTGTGTCCTGCGTCATGCTTTCAGTGTCATACATGTCCACACTGAGCGCGCTCCTTAAACTGGGATCACTGTGGGCTTTAGTGTGTGTGTGTTTGTGTGTGTGTCTGTGTGTGTGTGTGGCTGCGGTTGTGTGTTGGCAGCTGTTTCTGTGATGGTGGTGGCGCCCGAGGGGATCGAGCGCCGCAGCTCCACCCGGGGGGAGGCGGAGCTTATGGAGGAGCCGGTGGAGGAGCTGGAGGAGGAGCCGGAGGAGGAGCCGGAGGAGGAGCTGGAGGAGGTCTCTGAAGAGACGCTGAACTGGTTCAACCTGAGCGTGGACGAGAGAGTCCACCACAGAACCAGATCCAGGTCTGAGTCTCCGTGGAAGCTCATTAATGCCAAGAAAAAATAAAAATACATGAACTGTTAGAAATATTTAAAAAAAAAAACAGACACTCCTGTCATGTGACTCCTCATGTCACAGTTTAAGATTTTAAGTTAAATTTGTTAATCTGGAATTTTTAGTCATAAGTATGACTTAAATTATATTTACTTATATCAACTAAAAGTCCGAATTGATTTTTTACAAATTAAAGTCAGAATTACAGCTTTTTAGTAAAAACTACATTTAACAGGTTTTAAGTGAAGTTTGGACTTTTTACATTACAGGTATTACTTGTAAATGAAACACTGTTACTTTTAAATTGTAACCTGTAAATTGACATTGTGATTTTTTAAATCAACATTTTGTCTTTTTTACATTAGGATTAAATGGAATACACAAATCAACTACGTTTGTCAAAATTCTGACTCAAATCAAGATTAGGAGTTTAAATTGGAAATCACTTTTAAATTTAATTTATGAGTAAATGCAAATTTTGACTTTTTAATTCAACTTTGTTCTTATTTTGTTTGTTTTTCCACTTCTTTCAATATTGTGGGTTTTTATGTGGATATTATGATTTTGAGACACAGACAAAAATTTTGACTTTTACATCAAGATTTGAGGAAGAGTTTTAAATAGAAATCACTTTAAATCCAGTTTATATTATTATTATTTTTTTTTTTTTCAGTTTTTAAAATTCCTTTTATGGCTTTTTGTGTAAATATTATGAGTCTTTGTATCAGAATGATTGATAACTAATCAAAAGAATAACTTAATATTTCATTATTTTGACTATAAAGTATAATTGTGTTGATCCTCCGTAGATCATCCTCTCAGTCTGAAGCATGAACCCCTGATACAGATAAAGTTATTTTACAGCTGTTTTTTTTTCAATTACTTTATTTACAGTCTGTGGACTGAACATGTGTCTGATTACAGTTCAGAGGAGGAGCAGGAGGAGCAGGAGGAGCAGGGAGGCAGCTGTCGACATCGTGTGACTTCAGAGGAGGCCAAAGCGTCATGGAGGGAAACTCTGCAGCAGGACTTCCTCCTGGAGGACCAGGAGGACCAGGAGGACCAGGAGGACCAGGAGGACCAGGAGGACCAGGAGGACGAAAGTGATGATGAAGAGGAGTTTGGTGGCAGTGAGCTGGAGTCGAGTGACGGTGAGTCTGTCTGAGTTTCTCTGTTCAGTCTGTAGATTAAAACTCTGATGGACTCTGGAAGCCTCTGTGTGTGTGTGTGTGTGTGTGTGTGTGTGTGTGTGTGTGTGTGTGTGTGTCTGTGTGTGTGTGTGTTGTGTATATGTTGTGTTGTGTAGAGGGGTAGTGAGAGGTGGAGTCTGGCCTGTGATGTTGTGTATCTGACGTGCATTTCATGTGTTGTTACCTATTGTTCCTACCTATTGTGTGTATGTTGTTGTATGTGTTGTGTGCGTGTTGTTGTGTATATGTTGTGTATGTGTGTATGTTATTGTGTGTATGTTGTTGTATGTGTTGTGTGCGTGTTGTTGTGTATATGTTGTGTATGTGTGTATGTTATTGTGTGTATGTTGTTGTATGTGTTGTGTGTATGTTGTTGTATGTATGTTATTGTGTGTCTGTTGTTGTATGTATTGTGTATATGTTGTGTATGTGTGTATGTTGTGTATATGTTGTGTTGTTGTGTAGAGGGGGAGTACAATCCATGGGAGGCGGAGCGTCAGTCTGGTCTGTGGCTCCTGTTGGAGGAAACAGGTACAAACAAACCAACCTTATTTAGAAAACATCCAGTTTATCTGCACGAACACACAGACCGACGCTCGCTCACCTGACATCATCACTGTCACCTGACATCATCACTGTCACCTGACATCATCTCTGTCACCTGACATCATCTCTGTCACCTGACATCATCTCTGTCACCTGACATCATCACTGTCACCTGACATCATCACTGACATGTGACATTATCACTGACATGTGACATCATCTCTGTCAGTCTATTATTGTGATTCATTTCTCCCCCTCCTCCCCCACAGGTGAGGACTTTTCTCTGTTTGTCCCGTCTGCAGCAGGAAGTGACATCACCCCCTGTGACTCCATCTCCTCACCTACAGCTGAGACTCCGCTCACCGCCAGCACACCCTCCACCGCCTCCTTCAACACCGACTCCGAAGCCCCGCCCACTCTGCTCACACCTGTAGTTGTCAAGGAAACTCAGAGAGGGCTTGGCTTGTTGGATGATGTGGTGCTGGAGAAGCCCCTCCCCTTGCAGGGCCGAGGGGTGGGGCCAGATGAGGAGGGCGTGGGGTCAGAGAGGAGGAGGACAGCAGGAGGAGTGCACAGCCTCCCTCCCTGCCTGCAGCTGAAGACGCTGAGAGAGGCTCCGCCCCCTGGACAGGTGGATGGGGGCGGGGCCAGAACGCTGTGGAGGACCGTGTTCTCTGGAAACAGGAAGCAGAAGAAGAAGAAGATGAGGGGCGGGACCTTACCTCCAGCCAATCAGAGCACAGCTGCAGGTGATGATGTCTTACAGGTGTACACTGACTGCTGAGCGTGTCAGCAGCGTGGCCATGGAAGTCATGGAATTTAGAAATAGCAGTTTCCAGCCCTGGAAAAGTTTTAGAAAACTGAATATACCCTGAAAGTTTTGGAAAAGTCCTGGAATTTAGTTTCACACACCTGTACAATGACACATGTGTTCAAGGACCCTCTGAAATTTAAATATTGAAAACAATGATTTGTGTTCCTACAGTTTCTGGCTGATAAACGGCTTATTGTTGTCATTTTTAAAGAAAAGTTAAAGTAGTGTTTCCTTAAAAATTCACCAAAGTTTTTTAAATAAAATAAAAATGACCGTAATGTTTACTTCAAAAATCGCCAAAATAAAAACTATCAAAATGTTTCCTTTAAAAATCCTCTTATGCCTCCCAGAGTTTCTGTATTCTGGCGGCTCTGCTGACGGACGGCCTGGCAGTCAGCGGCATAACGTCCGCGTGTTTATGAATCTGTACTTGAACGCGATGATATCATAACGATACTTCCTGTGTGCAGATGTGGCAGAAGAGTCGGACCTGGACTCAACGGCTCTGCTGCAGAGATGTTCACTGACACCAGCCAACAACGTAAGACACACACACACACACACACACACACACAGTCTTCAGTCAGTAAATCAGGGTTTCGTCTGCATAGAGATCGACGTTAGAATAAGAGTGGCCCAAGAATCAAACCCTGAGGGATGCCACATGTCACATGATTCATGATCCCAGCAGAGCTTTGAACCCAGCTCAGCACCAGGTGACCCCGCCCCCTGCTGTGTCTGCTCAGAATCAGTTTAGCGTGCTGCATTCAGGGATCGGACGCCTCACATTAACCGCCCTGCTCTGATGTTTGTAGCTGCGTTTGGACTTGTTTGACCTGACGTCTGAAATTCAGAGAGTGGTGATAAAAGAGGAGCAGGAGGAGGAGCAGGAGGTACCAGCTGATCTGTAGAGCGTCTGTGTTTTAGGATGTAGGCTGTGGTGTTTTTCTGTGATGAGTCTGATTTTAGCCAAATGGAGACTGAATGTGACCGTTTCTACCAACCACAGAAGATTTAAACCAGTGACAGTCAACCTACGGCCCGCGGGCCAAATCTGGCGACCCAACCATTTTCTAATTGACAATAAAATAAAGTGATTGACACTGTGAATTGTTTTTGTCTTTTTAGTGTCCATAAGGTGCCAGAGTGCAGAAAACAGCATCAAAATAGACCCCCCAACCCCCCTGACAGAGGTCCTAGCAAAAACCCTAATGTCCTAAAATACTAGAAATGTCCCATATTGCCATAAATGCCCCAATATTGTAGAAACGTGGGGCTGCTGTGACCCCTGACCCCTGTCATTCAGTAAAAGAGGCTGCCAGGTGAAGCAGGTTGGGTGTTTCTGGTTTGAAGGAAGTTGCTGATAAAAAGATTTGAAAGCGAAATGTTGAAATGCCCTTAAATTTAATGTCCAGCACTAGGAGACATGAAAGACTTCAGCTGACTCAACTGATTTACTGGAGACACGACTCATTACACCTGACTCGAGACTGGATCGGCCGTGTCCTTGAGGACATGTTCAGTCCAGTTTTAGCTGAGACTTGATGTCCTTTAAAGTGTCCTCTGTGTCCTGTTTGTTTTTGTGCTTCGTGTCTCAGCCAGCGTACGTCCCTCACGCCCTGGCTTTTAAACGAGCTTACGCCATAAAGGTACAGATCTATGACATCGTCTGTCTCAAGTCCAGTCCTGTCCTTTCCTGTCCTGTCTCTGGTGGTCTCTCGTCGACTCCCTATAAACTGCTGTACCTGTTGTTCCAGAGACGCTCTCGAAAGGACAGAGTCCCTTTGCAGGACTCGGATGGACGGTCCTCCTGTGCCACTGAGGTGGTTGGGGTCCTGGTCCAAGCCAAGGAGCCGTCCAGTCTAAGTGTGATGGAGACCATGTTCCAGAGGGGACAAGAGGACGAAGACGAAGACCTGGATGCCAAAATCACTCACCGAGTTCAGAGAGCTGCTCGAAGAAAAGCCAAACAGGAACAGCTAAAGAGGCTCCACAAAGCCCAGGTGAGTCCACCTGAGGACAGAGACAGTCAGGGTCAAAGCCTAAGTCTGCTTTAGAACAGAGATGGTCAGGGTCAAAAACTAGGTCCGCCTGAGGACAGAGACGGTCACGGTCAAAGACCAAGTCTGCCTAAGGACAGAGACGGTCAGGGTCAAAGACCAGGTCCACCTGAGGACAGAGACGGTCAGGGTTAAAGACCAAGTAGGCCTGACGACAGAGACAGCCAGGTTTAAAGACCAGGTTCGTGTGAGGACAGAGACGGTCAGGTTGAAAGACCAGGTCAGTTTTAGGACAGAGACAGTCAGGGTTAAAGTCCAGGCCTGAGGCAGGCAGACTGAGGATGGTCCTTTCAGGTGGTCTCAGTCTGGTCTCAGGTGGGCTCTTTGGGGCTGGTTCAGAGGATTGGCTGCAGTGGATTTGGTGTATTTTAAAATCAGACTGTGCAGGATTTGTCCTGATCTGCCATGTGTCAGTTTTGTGTTTGTGTGGTTTTTGTCCAGATGATCCAGAGACAGCTGCAGCAGGTGGAGGAGAGACAGAGACAGCTGGAGGAGACAGGAGTGGTGGTGGAGAAAGCTCTGAGAGGAGAAGCAGGTACACACACACACACACACACACACACACACACACAAAATGTCCTAAAATCCTCAAATGTCCTCGAGCTCTAAGCCCGTCTGTTGCACATTTGTCCGTCCTGAAGAGGGATCCTCTGAGTTGATCATCCTGAGGTTTCTACTGTTTGTTTTGTTTTGTTTTTGTTTTTTTCTCATTAAGGTTTTTTTGGGTGTATGTAGGTGCTGAAGTTGAGATGTTTGTGAATCCTGTTTGTGTTTTTTTTGTTTCTGTCAGATTTTTGGGGCGAGTCGAGCGACGGGCTGGACGTCGAGCTTCACCTGGAAGGTGAGTTCGGCTTCGGACTCTGTTTGAGGTGAGAAAGTTTCAGTCCAACAGCAGTTTGACTGTTTTGGAGCCTTCGTAGTGGCAGCCTCTGAAGACGCTGATCACCTGTTCTGGTTTGAAACTCTGCGGCCGTGTCATAGTGTTTGAATCCGGACTTCAGGAAACGGGGACTTCAGGAAAAGGAGACGCAGTCGCCTTCGTTCACCTCCCGATTGGCTCCCATCAGTCAAACGTGACAGTGAGGTCTACGAACCTTTGGTGGTGTCATCCATCCCAAGTGGTTTCTCCGTTCTTGTCACCACAGCTTCCCTCGGTGGCGGATGAAGTGCCCGCTGATGCTCTGACATGTCGCCATTTTTACAGTTTTTTTTCAGTTTCCTGTCACCTTCACCTCCTCATCCTTTCAGTGACAGCACAAATCTGCTTCTTACTTTTAACCCCCTGAGAAACTGACCACAGAGCAGCTACCTGCTTCCTGTTTACATAAGCACACACCTGCATGGGTGTTTGGCATGAAAACATATCAGACAGTTTATTTTTCTGAGTGTTTGACTGGTTTGTGTTCTGGGTGAACTGTCCCTTTAAACCACGTCCCTCTCTGCAGGACTGGGTAAACTGGATAATCCGGCTCTGATGCAGCAGTGGTTCCAGTTGGTTCAGCAGAAGAACTCTCTGATCCGATATGAGTCTGAACTCATGATATTGTGAGTATCTGAGCCTCGAGTCAGCTGTAGTTTCAGGTCTGTCAGACCCTCCTGGATGTGGCCCACTCAGCAGGTTCAGGTGGATCATGGTGGATCAGGACTGTGTGGGTCCCGGTTTCAGACTCTGGCCTCTGCTGTGTTTCAGTGCTCGGGAGTTGGAGTTGGAGGACCGTCAGAGTCGGCTGCAGCAGGAGCTCAGAGAGCGGATGGCTGTGGACGGTAACATCGCATCATCAAACACATCATCACTTCCTCTTTATAAAAACATTTGCTACAAAAACCATCAGTGGGGCGTCCGCTCAGCATCGTCCCCGAGTCAGCAGACCGCTCAGCGTCGTCCCCGAGTCAGCAAACCGCTCAGCATCATCCCCGAGTCTTAAAACCACTCAGCATCGTCCCCGAGTCAGCAGACTGCTCAGCCTTTGTGGGTCTGTGATCAGTCCATCGGAGCAAATGATAAAACGCGTTAAAACTGATTTCAGTTTATGTGACAGCGGGGACATAAATCTGATTGTACAGGATCTACTTTATCTCCTCAGAGAGCTCTGAAAGTCACACCACTTTATGACAGTCAGTGCTGTAAACAACAAACCACAAGAATGATGATGAAGTGTTTTCTTACTTCCTCCTGCAACCTCCAACGCTCAGTGATCTGTAATATTTCCATCTGATTGAGCGATGCAGACATGAAGTACTGCGACCTGAGTCATGGCCGTCGTGAATCTCAATTTCTGGGCAGTCAGGTGTGAGAGATGCTGTGTGCTTCTCAGATCTTCAGTGTCAGGTGAGAGAGAGACGCCGTAAGTTTCATGGAGCTTCACAGAGCTTCGGTGTCAGGGGAGGGAGATGCTGTGTGCTTCACAGAGCTTCAGTGTCAGGTGAGAGAGATGCTGTGTGCTTCACAGAGCTTCAGTGTCAGGTGAGAGAGATGCTGTGTGCTTCACAGAGCTTCGGTGTCAGGTGAGGGAGACGCCGTGAGCTTAAGTGTCAGGTGAGTGAGATGCTGTGTGCTTCACAGAGCTTCAGTGTCAGGTGAGAGAGATGCTGTGTGCTTCACAGAGCTTTAGTGTCAGGTGAGCTTCATGTAAAAAAAAAACTGGCTGTACAGCTGACCTCCCAAATGCCGCCTGCGGAAAGCGCCTCTGCAGTTCTTCCCACCTCACTCCCCTTTTAACACATCAGTTGAGTTCTAGAAACAAACAAATAAACATAATATTTAAAAAAAACATAAATGACATCAAGTCCATGTCCAGGTATGTCCTAGTAAACAGGTAGCTGAAGACTGGCCTTGTCCTCAGATCAGCATCTGTCCTCTGCAAAAAAAAAGAAAAGGAATGTCCAAGTGCCTAAACTGAAGATCAAATCCAAAAAACTCCAAGAGCCATATATTTGGGTCCAGGCTGTCTTACAGCCAGCATATTTCACTAAAAATTCAGAGTGATCTTTGAGTCATTAACAGAGTTTGTGTATTTCAGTAAATATTGAGAGTGGTCTCTGGTCTGGTGGACTCTAACGGATTCTGTGCTGGTTGCAGACCACCTGAAGGAGGAGCAGCAGCTGCTGGAGGAGCGTCTGATCCTGGAGGAGATGCTGGAGGTGGTGGAGCAGAGGAACTCCCTGGTGTCTCTGCTGGAGGAGCAAAGACTGCAGGAGCGACAAGAGGACCGGGACCTGGAGCAAGTCATGATGACCCGGGGACTGGAACTCAACTGGACCTGAACCTGGACGACACTGACCTCATCAACGCACCCAGAAAATTTCCGCCCACCTCTGACCTCCAGACCCCATCTGAAAGAGACGAGACAGAAACCCATCAGACCTGAGGACAGTCAGAACCAGACCAGACCCTACGAGATAGGAGACGGTCTGATGTGGACTCGAGACTGAACTCCCCCTCTTCTTCGTCTTCTTCTTCTTCTTCTTCTTCTTCTTCTTCTTCTTCTTCTTCTTCTTCTTCTTCTTCTTCTTCTCGTAGTACGACTTCACTCTGGTTGGTGTGGGGCGGTTTTTGTCACTTTCTGTGCTGTCGCTGTAATATCGGAGGTTTTTGAGGGTCTGTGAACACGGAGCAGCAGGAGGAGCTCTCTTCATCTCTTTAGCAGCCGAATGTCACTGTGAGGTGGATAATTGATCCGTTGAATCGTTCACAGCTGATCAGATCGATAGATGAGAGGAGGCTGCGCAAAATGAGCGGTTTAGTTTCACTTTTAATGCACCTGACTTTCTGCTGCTCCTCTGCCTCTACTGCGCTTTAGATAACCCAGCGCTGTTTTAACACGGCTCTTAATTAATGGAGACTTTGTCTTTGTTATTAATGGGAAACACTGTGTGCGTGTATATATATATATATATATATATATATATATATATATATATATATATATACAGTATATGTGTGTATAGATATATATAGAGAGAGACAGAGAGAAACAAAAAGAGAGAGATCTGGGGCTCTTTATAATAATAATGGTTAATAATATTTATTTTATATAGCACTTATCGAAACCAACATTAGGAAATACTTAAAAGTAAAGTCACAGTAAAACACATAAAGGCAAAATTTGAAAAAGCAAAAATACAACACCAAAGAAAAATACTGTATTAAAAACAATATTTGATTTTAAACCAGAGCAGTGCAAGACTCAGGTGCAATGTCAGGGGAAAGCTACAATATAATAATAATAATAACAATAACAACAACAACAGTTTTCAAAGAAATCATAGGAAAGCCTTTTGATAAAAATAAGTTTCAGAAGTGATTTCAAAGAAGAAAGGGATGAAGTGAGTCGGAGTTATAAAACATTCAGAGCTGAGGCCAAAAGTGATGACTTCTCCAGCGCTGTATCCAGGTCTCTGTATACATCCATGACCACAGCACCTTCCCTGTTAAATATTAGGTATTAATGTGTTAAACGCAGCCTCATCAGCTGTATTAAAGTTATTAAAAGTATTAATTAATGTGCCATCAGACTTCACCTGTTTGCCTTTTGAAAGGTCCACCTGCCATCTGATCAATAATTGATTATTGATCCTGTTTGGAGTCATGTGACCGTTCTGGATGTAACAAACAGCCTTGTGCCTTTCTACCTGTGTGAATAATAAATGATTTGCACCTGACTGGTGTGGGGTCAGTCTATGTCCTGAAACAACCTGCAGACATACATGATAGCAGTGTTTGACAGGACCCGCTCACGTCTGACTGCACACACAAAATCTGACTTTTAAACGTTTCTCCCCGATCGCGGGTCGCAGGTCACTGCTGCTGCGTGTTAATATTTTCTGACAACACTGAGGTTTGTGGGTGATTGTGAGGGTTCATGTAATGAATCAGGGACAAAAAAACGGCTCAATCATCAGACCGGCGTGAAATAAAATGAGTAGTTTGAACTGATGCTGACTGCAATGAGTGAACAGTGAAATGATTTAAGCTCAGACTCCCCCTGCTGTCTGCAGCCCAGTGGCACAGTCCAATACCTGCACAAAGTTTAACCCCTTCTTTACTGAAATATGTAAATCCATATGAAATGTAATTCAATCTTTCAGCTGCATTAAATTAAATTTTATCCGAAGGAATATTAGTTTATCGCCAAAGAAAAAAATTCGTCCAGTTTTAAAGTTGCTGCTTTTTTTTTTCCCTCAGCCTGTAAGAATTCCAAAGGGGATAAATCACCTGAGTCACCAAGTAAGTTTGAAATATTGTATGATTGACATCTTTATGTGACTTCTGTCCAACAAGTCTGTGTTTACGTTTTGTTTTTGTACGTCTGACGTCATCCTCAGGTGACGCCTCCGGCAGGTGTGGGCGGAGCCCCAGCACTCGGTGTGCAGGTGAGAGCTCTCAGGTGACGGCAGAGCGGAAAAACGCAGAGTTTCAGGTAAGAAGCTCTTGTATTAAAGTGACGTGGGTTCGGTTCCACCGATTCTGCAGGTGTGATTACAGTAAACAGGGACTGAGCGTTGCTGCAACGTTCAATTAAAAAATTACAAAAAAAATAAAGTAATAAATAAGTAAAATGTTTATATGCATAAATGGACCTTTTAAAATCTCATACATCACTCTTTAAATTTAAATATTGTAATATTTATAATATTTATTCTGAAAATCAGTGTTCTAACTCAGACAAATCAGATGGATTATTCAAACGCAATAAATGATGAAAAATCTTGTCTGGTCATCCTTAAATCCACTTTTAAGTCTCATAAAATACAGTTTTTTGTTTGGGAGTAGAAATATGAACACATTGAACTTAAAGGTGAGCAAAACTTTAAAAATGAATGAAACGCTTTGAGATTTCACTTGGAGAAAACACAAGTTATGATCCAGCTTTTGATCAATTTGTTAACAATGAAATTTATGTAAAGAAAAAATCTTTAAAAAACAGTTGATATGAATAACACAGGTGTCAGTCAGAAGACAAAAAGACATTTTCTGCCTGACTGTTTTTTATAAAAAAAAAAAAAGTTGTGATTAATTAACTACTGAATCTGAACATTAACTCCTTCTATTTATAAACTCCTAATTTTAACATATACTGTGACACAGAAGAGATTTTCACAATAACTTCATATTCTTATCATATTTTTTGGTCTCTTCATTAAGAACCCATTCAGTGAAAACAGCAGCTCACACACCTCCCAGCGTACTGCTCACAGCCTGAGAAAAAGAATATAAAAAATATGACAAAACACTAATGATGATAATAATAATAATAATAATAATAATAATAATAATAATAATAATAATAATAATAATAATAATAATAATAATAATAATAATAACAACATATAAGCCACAATTAAAATAACAAAGAAAACACAGGGGTAAACAAACAATAAAAACAACACAAAAGTAATAAAAGAAGAGGTGTCTAAATATCTGGCAGGGCCTGAATTATCATATTATCAGTCAGTTTTTTGACGAAAGAGTTTTTATTTTTTTCCTGATTTTTTCCAGAAAGAGCTCTTGGTTTCATCCGTTTGATGTGAAGTATGAGTCTGACGCAGACTGAGTTTACTGATGATAAATGTCGACTCTTTCTGACCTCAAGAGTGTTTCTAAAGATCAGACGGATTTCTGCTCTTCATCATGTTCAAACTGCTTTTAGGAAACGCACTCACTTCTGCTTTTCCTTCTTCTTCTTCTTCTTTTCTTGTAGTTTCTGTAACGGCTGTGTTTGGTAACATTTTGTAATGTTTGGTAAAGTTTGGAAATGTTTCGTGCTGCTGTGTGTTTACAGCTGATGGTGAAACTGAGACTGGAGAAACCAACTGAAACATTCGACCCAGTTTACTGATGAGAGTCTGCACCGACAGTAAATATGTTATTATATTCATACACAATAACATATTTATTATCACTATTATTACTTTATATTAATATAATTCCCAGAGTAATTTGCACAACAAATTTTTGTACTATTCTCTAATCCATCTTTTGTGTACATACTATTCTATTACTTACTTATTATTATGTGTACATACCTTATTTCCTCTATGTACATACTTATTTTATTACTTATTTATTGTTATTTGTTATTGTTATTTTCTTTGTTACATTTCACTTTTCTTTTTTCATGCTGCTGTAACATTTGGAATTTCCCCCAATGGTTCTCAGCTGAAACAGGTTCAGCATTGGGATTTTTTTGAATGTGAGGGTTTGATCTGCTTTGTGTTTCAGCTTTTTGATTTATTAACCCTTTGAAAACTCAGCAAAATTGACTTTCTTTCAAAAAGTGGAAAAAAACAAGCAACGACAGAAGAAATTATCCAAAACTGAGCCTAAAACTAGTTCAGAGTACAAAAAAAATGACCTGAAGATTTGTTCAAAAAGAGAAAAGTAAAAAAACACCTTAAAAAGGTCATTCTAATGATAATAAATAGTTTTTCCTCTTTTTAAAAATATAATTATTCTTTAAATCTGTTCAATGTGTCACATTTTTTACGCAGCTGCTTGTTGGCCTTTTTCGTGTTTTTGACAGAAATCGAACTGAGCCGCTCACAGATCAAAGGTGAAATGACTGACGGCAGCAGGAGAAACACGGCGTGGCCTCGGGCCTCAGAGGGTTAATGATGTCTGTCAGCAGAGCCTGAAAGGACGACGTGTTTTTGGAGGCCAACCAGGAAGTTAGCATCGCACTGGTTCCCTCCTCAAAAACCTTACAGGATTTTTGAATGGGATTTTCGGTTATCGAGTTTATGGGACTGACACGTTTTGATCTCCACAGATGAACTCCACTTTTGTGACTTTTGAAGCAAAAAGCTGTTTGTCACTTAAATGTCACAACTGCAAACACTGTAAAAACATGTAAAAACATGTAAAAACATGATCAAAACATTATAAATAGAGAAATCTCCACATTCGAGTGTGGCTCTGTGACGCCGTGGAGGCGTGAGAGTGTGTTTGTGAGTTTCTGTGTCCGCCGTGAGGACGTTCGACGTCCCCGACAAACACTGTCGTCCCATTTAGCCACTTGTTAGCAATCGCCTTTTTTATGACGAGTAAAACCTTCAAAGTTCAAACATCGTGTTTAAGCGGACGTGTTTTATGTTGCAGAACAAAATGTGTAAATATCTTAAAGCCTGTGTTAACACAGACCTTATTTAAGGCATTTTACTGAAAACCCATTCAAAAAACCTTTGAGACGAGGGAGCCGGGAGCTAAGAGGCTAACGGACTTCTGCGTTTCGGGACTCGTACTTCACCGTCTATGGTTCAGCTGCAGGAGAAGACAGAGGTCAAAGGTCAGAGGTAAGAAAAAGGTTTTGTCTCATTTTTTGATCAAAATGTTTTTTTATTTATGATGAAAATCTTTGTCAGATGATGGATGTCTTTTTACGCTCAGAGAATAAAAATTTGATTTTAGTAAAATACTGATTTAAAGTATACATTTAAATAAAGTCATTTTATTTAGTAAAGTTTCATAAAATACTTTAATAAGGTTTAATGTAAAATTAAGTCCAGTTATAGTTAATTTTAATAAAATACTGATTTAAAGTATACATTTAAATAAAGTCCTTTTATAGTAAAGTTTCATCAAATACTTTTATAAAGTGTACATTTAAATAAAGTCCTGTTTGAATAAAGTTTCATCAAATACTTTTATAAAGTATACGTTTAAATAAAGTTCTGTTATAATAAATGTCAAATGAATCTGAGCGGGACCCATAGTGCTGTTATTTTTTTAGGTGTAGATGTTGCTGTGGACCTGGTCCAGACCACAGAGTCCTTTTCCTTCTGGGTCTGAGCTGCTCTGGGTCTGAGTCTCTATCAGGGTCTAGAGCTGAACCGTTCCCGCTCCTCCGTGTTCGACCGCGCGGACCAACGCAAACTGAATACAATAAATATTTAAAATAATGCGAAACGATACAGTTTTTTTCTCGTCAGACGATCTGATTGGTCAGAGTGCGCAGCTCGTCCTCGGACACGATCGTGAGTTTACAGCAGAACGTTGAAAACAGGCGAAGTGTCAGGAGGTTCGCTCGGTGGCACATCAGGCCCATAGTGTGCCTGAGGTTGCTGGTTCAAGTCTTATGTGGGACAGGTGAATTCTGAAAGAAAAACTAAAGATTCGTTTATCAGGCGAGTTTTTGAAAGACGTCACTGCCGATACTGAACTTTTCCGTTTCAACACCATATGACCCTTATATCAGCAGTGCAGACAGATATATCAGCCCAGATTTTATTTTATTTTTATTCCATAAAATATCATTTGGCTGTAGATTTATACAGTTTAAACGCCGATTGTGATATTGCAGAACAAATTCAGGCTCGAACAGTTGAGTGATATATCATTTTGGCCAATAAATCCGGTGACGTTGTCCCGAAACAGGTAAAACCAGTATCAATCAGTCTATCAATATTTATTTCTATAGCCCTTTACAATTACCAAAAAAGTACCCAAAGTGCTTTACAGCAGATGCGTCTGTAAAAATCAAGGAATAAAGGTAAAGAAATGTCAAAGTAAAATCTGAGGTAATTCAGAGACTGTTATGTAATAACATACTTTGTCCATTAGAGGGTATTGACGTTTTAATATTCAGGTGTATAGTATTTTGTTTGTTTGTGACACAATTGTCTTGTTTATATCTAGTTTTCACCAAACCTGGCATCATCCGTTAAATTTCAGCCATGAATTTTGTATTGTTGCAGAAACGCTTTGCCTGCGAGGAGACTCCAACCAGCCGTCTTTTCCCCTGAGCCTTTTATACCATTTTGGACGTTCCCTTTACCTTTCACATTTGGACAACAACCATTAAAAGTCACCTGTCCCGAAAAAGGCTCAATCCCACACCCTCGGAGACACCAACCAACCGTTTAACCCACTGAGCCAAACCTTCGGACATTTCAACTGTTTTAAGTTGCACTTCAGACTCATTTTTGGGAAGCGGCCTGTAAACTTTACCTGCCCTGGAAAAGGTTCAATCTCAATATTCCAAATAGATTTTTTGTTTTAATATTAATTAATTAATCAATTTACATGAAATTTTCATGGTTTGATCTAAAAATGACGCACACCAAGATGATGTGGAGTTCATGCGCCCTCCAGTGCCATCTAGTGGAGCTGGAAGTACTCCATCATGTAAAATATCTCACTCCAGGGTCCGAACTCTCTGTGCGTTATCTAACTTCAGCAGAAATTAACGACCGCTTTAGCTAGTCCACCAGTACCGCGACACTTGTGGGGGGCGAGGGCCCTTTCATCGCTGCTTGCAGCTGTCATTATAATTACTCTTAATACTGAATTATTTATGACAGACATTGATTCTCTGAACTTTTGGTGTCACTTTTCGAGGTCGAGTTCCAACAAGCATCAGGTGGTTCTTCATGTTTTTATGTTCAAGTCTTTCATTTAGTGGCGTGAAGCGTGACCTGAACATGACGGCGGTTTGAACACGGTGACAGAGCCAGACGACAGCAGCTGATTTCAGAAACATTTTAATTCCGCTAGTGAGAAAAAAAAGTCAGAAAAACAAAACCGAACAATCAGAAAGTTGGTGAACTAACATAAGATTGAGCTGTTGATTTTGTCTCGTCTTTCTGTCACTCCGACCAAACGAAGCAAACGTGAGCAGAAACATGAAGCATCGAAACAAAATCCTCATTCCCTGTCATTAATACCGGTTTCTTGTTTTCACAGACTGGTTTCTGGAGTTACAGACTGGTGGTGTTGCTGGCGTCCACCTTCAGGTCTTTGGCGACCAGTCCAGAGGTGACCGGGTGCATGGCGGCTCTGTTCGCCAGGAACACTCGAACGGCTTCTTCACGGTACTTCTCAAAATTGAAGACCTCCCTGAAGAACCAGAACCAACAGAGAACACTCAGAGAACCAACAGAGAACACTCAGAGAACCAACAGAGAACACTCAGAGAACTCTGCGAGTTCTGGAGGAAACGCACCTGAAGAGCGGTCTGGTGAACTTCATCCTGCCCTGCTCCGTCGCCATCTTCATTGCCATGGAAACAGCCTCCTCCCACTTGGAGCGGACACAAAGCCTCAGCCACCTGGAGGGAAGACAGCCAATCAGGACGCTTCCAGGGAGGAGGCGGGGCTTAAAGTGAAAGATCTCTTACCTGAAGCGGATCTCTGAGTTCATGCTGCCATTGAGGTCGTAAACCTCCTGCATCTTCTTCACGTGAGTCAGGGGGAGCGGATTCTGGAGGGAGAAGAGCTGGACTGTGGTGAACTGAAGTGGACTGAAGTGGACTATGGTGAGCTGAGGTAGATTATGGTAAAATGACGTGGACTGTGTTGAATTGAAATGGACTGTGGTGAGTTGAAGTGGACTGTGGTGAAGTGGTTTACCTCCTGAAGCAGGAGGGACAGGAACTCGATGACTTGGTGGGATGACAGCTTCTTCAAATCAGATTCTTGGAAGCTGCTCAGGTCCCGGTCTGTGGCCTGAAGGGGGACAGAGGACGAAGGTTTGACTCTGAACATGAGAGGACAATAAAACCAGGTCCTTTTGAGGTCCAGGTCTCACTGTGAGGTCCAGGTCTCACCTTGATCCACTTCTGGCTCAGGGCAATACAGGCATCAGCCAGCGTGGTGTCGTACCTGAAACAACCATGAGACAAAATCAGACGAGGACAAGAGACGGACTGGAGGACCTGATGGGGGTTTCGGGGGTCAACTCACTGAGGTTTGACTGGAGGCATGCCGGGAGTGAACATCCAGGCGTTCCAGTCCACCTTGTTCAGGATGTCCACCTGAGGGACACAGAGGACGTTAAGGACACAGAAAACTGTGAGGACAGTCTGTCAGCAAACTGCTCTGCATCATGGACAATGCCCAGCACCCTCTGCACGGCATCATCATCAGGCAGAGGAGTGTCTTCAGTGACAGGCTGCTGTCCCTGTCCTGCTCCACTGACAGGCTGAGGAAGTCGTTTGTCCCACAGGCCATACGACTCTTCAACTCCTCCTCACACAGATAAACACTGTTTGCACTGTTGCACTGTTTTTATTGTTATTGTTGTTTTATATCTTGTGTTTTTGCATATTCTGCATCTCTCTTTTTCTCTGTATATATTGCTTATATATTTATTGGTCTATATTCTATTCTGTATGTTTAATATGCTGCTGGTTACTTAAATTTCCCTCGGGATCAATAAAGTACCTATCTATCTATCAATCTATCTATCTATCTATCTATCAGTGTTGAGAGACAGAGCGTCCAGGTGTGTCTCACCTTGTCCTTGAAGTAGGTGAACAGGTAGTTCTTCCACTGGTCAGTGGTGACGCTGCTGTAGGCGAACAGCTGGATGTAGGACTTCACAAAACCCATGAACACCTCTGAGGGGACAGATGGACGGACAGGTGAGGAGACATCCACATAGGACACACACATAATCATAATGTATGTGTGTGTGTGTGTGCAGGTGTGCATGTTTATAGGTCAGAGTGTGTGTGTTTGCGTGTGTGATGTTGCAGCTTTGCGTTACTGTACTTTGCATTTCTTCTTCTTTCTTTTGTGATGTTTTATTTTTGTGATGTTTTACTTTGGATCTGCCAAGAGACCGCAAGTGTGAATTAGCTTCGAGCTAATTCTGGTACAATTCATCAAACAGCAACGTTTATGTTTAATACTGAACATGGTCCCTTTTCAAAAAAAAATTAAAATCATGGACAATATTTCAAAACTTTTCAATGATGGTGTGCAGACGTGTGCAGACGCGTGCTGATGTGTGCAGACGTGTGCTGATGTGTGCAGACGTGTGCTGATGTGTGCAGACGTGTGCTGATGTGTGCAGACGTGTGCTGATGTGTGCAGACGTGTGCAGACGTGTGCTGATGTGTGCAGACGTGTGCAGACGTGTGCAGACGTGTGCTGATGTGTGCCGACGTGTGCAGACGTGTGCCGACGTGTGCTGATGTGTGCAGACGTGTGCAGACGCGTGCTGATGTGTGCAGATGTGTGCAGACGTGTGCTGATGTGTGCAGACGTGTGCAGACGTGTGCAGATGTGTGCAGACGTGTGCTGAAGTGTGCAGACGTGTGCTGATGTGTGCAGACGTGTGCTGATGTGTGCAGACGTGTGCTGATGTGTGCAGATGTGTGCAGACGTGTGCTGATGTGTGCAGACGTGTGCTGATGTGTGCAGACGTGTGCAGACGTGTGCAGACGTGTGCTGATGTGTGCAGACGTGTGCAGATGTGTGCTGATGTGTGCAGACGTGTGCTGATGTGTGCAGACGTGTGCAGATGTGTGCAAACGTGTGCTGATGTGTGCAGACGTGTGCTGATGTGTGCAGACGTGTGTTGATGTGTGCAGACGTGTGCAGATGTGTGCAGACGTGTGCAGGTGTTACCTGGGCCGCCCAGCAGCTCTTCCAGGTGGTAAAGCAGAGCGAAGCCTTTCTCGTAGGGCACCGAGGAGAAGGCATCGTCGGGGTCCACGTCCTGCAGGCTGGGGACCAGGTTAGTCAGAGGGTTGTTGGCTCCGAAGGTGTTCACCTGGGTGACATCACAGACACGTGAGAGTCAGACAGATTGCTGCCATCAGTCAGGGCAGCATCACACAGCTCCGGGTCTGGGTCCGGGTCCAGGTCCTCACCGAGTCCTGCAGGTCCTTCCAGCCCCCCATGGCTTTGAACTGCCTGAACTGCTCGCTGTCCATGGAGCGGCCGATCATCCTCTCCAGGTACACCGTGTGACCCTCGTTCAGCCTGCCGGGCACACACAGCCGCCATCACTGCTCTGATTATCGATTACCGATCGACTCACTGCTCCCATTATTAGTTATTGATCAGCTGCTCCATCACATGATTATTGATTAACTGTTCTTCATCAAAGAAAAGAAAATCATTCTGTTAACAACAACAACAACAACATTGGGGAAGACAACATTTATGAGCAAACTGCAGCAACAATGAAGGAAAAAAATCATATTATTCTTCCACAATTAAATAATTCTACAAATATGAAAGCAAAGCGCTGAAACTCCTCAAACAGCCATCAGCTGTTTGTTTTTTTAGATTTAATTTGGTAAACTGATCAGTAAACAGGGGGGCGGGTTCAGGATATTTTTGTGTGGAATATATTATATCAGCACACTGATGGCAAGTATAGAATTTTGTCTGTTGGGGACGTCTGTAGGCGACGTCTGTTGGGGACGTCTGTTGGGGACGTCTCAAGGCGACGTCTGTTGGGGACGTCTGTTGGGGACGTCTGTTGGTGATTGTTGCTGCTCACTTTGAGACATTACAGTCTGACAGACAATGTCCAGAGTTGACGTTTTCGTTCACCAGCCTGTTTGGTAGAAAAAAATCTACCAGCAGTATATTTTTTACCTGCCAAAATAATCACCCGCCTTTTTGTTTCAAATACAATTTTTTTCAGTAAAGTTAACTGAGATAATAATGAATGCAAACTTAAAGAAGAGGCCAGAGCAAAATCCGAAAAGTATTAAGCAAAAGTATTGAACAAATTGAACAGCTGATCACTGTAGCCTCTGCGTGTACACAAGTCCCCTCTGGTGGGCTGCGACGCTGTGTATCTGCCTAGGGCTTTTATTGTGAAAGGTAAGAACAGAAGACGTGCAGCTGCTGCTCTGAAGCTGCCAAAAACAGTTTGCACTGTTGGTTCAAACTACAGGGCCTCTGTGTTAATATCTCATAACCTTCATCAGCGTGCACGCAGCGCGAGCGCCCAGCAGACCGACCACTGATGGTTTAGAGATCGGCTTAGTGATGCGTTGTGCTGTAAACTGAGCCGCAGGTTAGGGTTAACTGGTGTGTTTGTGAGGGCTGATTTAAGGGTTAACTGGTGTGTTTGCGAGGGCTGATTTAAGGGTTAACTGGTGTGTTTGTGAGGGCTGATTTAAGGGTTAACTGGTGTGTTTCTGTGTTTACCAGAAGTGCTCCCAGGTCTTGTTGGTCACCAGATTCCCAGTCCAGCTGTGGGAGATCTCGTGAGCGATCACCTGACAGGAAGAACGGCACCAGTTGAGCGTGTGAATGTGGACAGAGAGCGGACTCTGCAGAGACGGACTTTATACTCACATTGGACAGGGACTTGTCTCCTGCCTGGAAAGAGATAAACACACGGTGATCAGCTGATCAGCAGTCACATGATGCTCAGGTCAGGTGACGTGTGATGATGTCACTGATGCTCTAATCACGTGTGTGTTTGTACCAGCAGGGTGGGCGTGGCGAAGGTCAGACAGGGGTTCTCCATGCCTCCGTAGGGGAAAGACGGAGGAAGAACCAGGATGTCGTACTGACCCCAAACGTACGGTCCAGCCAGGTCCTCAGCCGTCTTCAGCATGGTCTCGGTCTGAGGACAAACAGCAGCAAAACACGTCACGTCAACTGAGGTATGTGACAATGTACTGATGAGTACAGGCGGGTCTAATCCATGACCATTGTATGAAAATTTTTTACAACATACAACATGTCATCAGCATGGAGCATGTTTAAACACTACATTGTTTACTATGTAATAAAAAAAAAAAAAAAAATATGATGAGGCAAAAACGGCCCAAAACATCACAACATAGCATGTCGAAAAAACAAAGAAAAACATAATAGTGTAGTATGTCATTAATTGAGTATGTCATTAAAAGTATGAAATATCAAAAAAAGGCTGAAAACCACAGTGTAGAATTTGAAAAAAAAAAAATTGAAAAATGTCAAAATCTGACATATCAAAAGAAGACCCATGTAGTATATAGAATGTCAAAACATGACACAGTATAATATGTTGAAAAATGTCAAGATGAAACTGTGCGAAAAAACAGCTAAAAGCCACATAAAACCGCATTAAGTGGCATGAATCATGAATCATGAATCACCATAAGATGGTGAATCGAAAAAATGACCCAAAGAGCAAGGTTACAGTATGGCAAAAACGTCAAAAAGAAACACGTCGAAAAAACAGCTTTAAACCATATTAAATAGCGTGCAGACACACGCCATAGCATTGAAAGTTGCAAAAACGTGGAAAAAACACTATGATATAGCAAGTACCAAAAATGACCCGAAGAGCAAGGCTATAGTATGACAAAAACCTCAAAAAAAGACACGTCGAAAAAACAGCTAAAAACAGCTTTAAACCATATTAAATAGTGTGCAGAGACACGCCATAGCATTCAAAGTTGCAAAAACGGCCAAAAACACCATTATGTGGACGGTCGAAAAAATTACCAAAAGAGCAAGGCTATAGTATGGCAAAAACGTCAAAAAAAGACACGTCGAAAAAACAGCTAAAAACAGCTTGAAACCATATTAAATAGTGTGCAGAGACACGCCATAGCATTCAAAGTTGCAAAAACGGCCAAAAACACCATAATACGGAGAGCCGAAAAAATGACCCAAAGAGCAAGGCTATAGTATGGCAAAAACGTCAAAAAAGGACATGTCACAAAAACAGCTTAAAACAGCTTTAAACCACACTAAATAGCGTGCAGTAGTATTGAAAGCTGCAAAAACGGCCAAAAACACCATAAGATGGTGAATCGAAAAAATGACCCAAAGAGCAAGGTTACAGTATGGCAAAAACGTCAAAAAGAAACACGTCGAAAAAACAGCTTTAAACCATATTAAATAGCGTGCAGACACACACCATAGCATTGAAAGTTGCAAAAAATTGCCAAAAACACCATAATACAGAGAGCCGAAAAAATTACCAAAAGAGCAAGGCTATAGTATGACAAAAACATTAAAAAAAGACACGTCGAAAAAACAGCTAAAAACAGCTTTAAACCATATTAAATAGTGTGCAGAGACACGCCACAGCATTCAAAGTTGCAAAAACGGCCAAAAACACCATAATATGGCAAGTCGACAAAATGACCCAAAGAGCAAGGCTATAGTATGGCAAAAAAGTCAAAAAATGACACGTTACAAAAACAGCTGAAAACAGTTTTAAACCACACTAAATAGCGTGCAGAGACACGCCATAGCATTGAAAGTCGCAAAAACGTCAAAAAACACCATAATAAGGAGAACCAAAAAAAATGACCTAAAGAGCAAGGCTATACTATGGCAAAAACGTCTATGAAAGACATGTCGCAAAAACTGCTAAAAATAACTTTAAACCACATTAAATAGCGTGCAGAGACACGCCATAGCATTGAAAGTTGCAAAAGCGCCAAAAACACCATAAGATGTTGAATCGAAAAAATGACCCAAAGAGCAAGGCTATAGTATGGCAAAAATGTCAAAATGGACATGTCGCAAAAACTGCTAAAAACAGCTTCAAACCACACTAAATAGCGTACCGAGACACGCCATAGCATTGACATTTGCAAAAACGGCCACAAACACGATAATATGGCAAGTCGAAAAAATGACCAAAAGAGCAAGGCTATAGTATGGCAAAAATGTCAAAAAATGATACGTTCCAAAAACTGCTAAAAACAGCTTTAAACCACACTAAATAGTGTGCCGAGACACGCCATAGTATTGAAAGATGCAAAAACGGCCAAAAACACCATAATATGGCAAGTCGAAAAAATGACTCAAAGAGCAAGGCTATAGTATAGCAAAAATGTAAAAAAATGACACCTCTAAAAAAACAACTGAGAATGCATGAAACAGTGTGCTGAGATACACCATAACACAGAATGTTACACAAATGTAATGTAACTGCGAGTACGTTCAACATGTTTATGAATCAGCAGCAGCAGCCGTTTGAGCAACCGCTGACAAGAAGCCACAAACGGAGGGGTGGAAATTCCCAGCCGCAGGAGGAGGAAGCTACTACCTGAACATAACACCCCAAAGAGGAGGAAGTTTCTGCTACATGCCACCCCTAGGCCTGCCAACGAGAAGATACGGAGCTTGGATGGCGTGATGACGTGACGGGCCTCCAGATAAAAGAGGAACAACAGATAACTGAGAGCGCTTTCTGCTTGTGACGCTTTTGATTCATTATGCGCTAGTGTGGTTTTTCCTCATCTCGCTTCGACTCTCTGTTAGACAGTATTTGTAGCTCCTTTAACAGGGAGTAAGGTAACTGTTACTCATGATTTTCGCTTTTGACATCTTTATCTTTGATTAAAGCCTGCCTTTGATTAAACCTTTTACTACCTAACTAACTGTGTGTTCGCCTTTTCATCCTTTTGAGAATGGCCAAAAAAGACAAAACAAAGACACGGGTTACTGGACAAAAAGCAGACTTTCTGTTTGTTTGTTGACTTCGGCCGACGCTAAGAATGAAAAAAAAACCCAAAACAAAAAGAAAAAACCAAAGTCAGGCAATACTATACATTATTGGACGGTTTGCAATGTTCTATACAATAGCATGTTTCAGCACGTTATTTTCTGGTGTCTGACAATAGTTGAAAACTACATTAAATAAAGTGCCAAGACATAAAATAGCATTAAACGTGGCAAACACAGCAAAAACACTATAATATGACAAGTCGAAAAAATGACCCAAAGAGCAAGGCTATAGTATGGCAAAAATGTCAAAAAATGACACGTTCCAAAAACTGCTAAAAACAGCTTTAAACCACATTAAATAGTGTGCCGAGACACGTCATAGCATTCAAAGTTGCAAAAACGGCCAAAAACACCATAATATGGCAAGTCGAAAAAATGACCCAAACAGCAAGGCTATAGTATGGCAAAAACGTCAAAAAAGGACATGTCACAAAAACTGCTAAAAACAGCTTTAAACCACATTAAATAGCGTACCGAGACACGCCATAACATTCAAAGTTGCAAAAAATTGCCAAAAACACCATAATACGGAGAGCCAAAAAAATGACCAAAAGAGCAAGGCTATAGTATGGCAAAAACGCCAAAAAGGACATGTCACAAAACGGCTTAAAACAGCTTTAAACTATATTAGATAGCGTGCAGAGACACACCATAGCGTTGAAAGTTGCAAAAACGGCCGAAAACACCATAAGATGTTGAATCGAAAAAATGACCCAAGAAGCAAGGCTATAGTATGGCAAAAACGTCAAAAAATGACACGTCCCAAAAACAGCTGAAAACAGCTTTAAACCACATTAAATAGCGTGCAGAGACACACCATAGCATTGAAAGTTGCAAAAACGGCCAAAAACACCATAATGTGGACGGTCGAAAAAATGACCAAAAGAGCAAGGCTATAGTATGGCAAAAACGTCAAAAATGACACGTTCCAAAAACAGCTGAAAACAGCTTTAAACCACACTAAATAGCGTGCAGAGACACGCCATAACATTCAAAGTTGCAAAAAATTGCCAAAAACACCATAATAATGGAGAGCCAAAAAATGACCAAAAGAGCAAGGCTATAGTATGGCAAAACGTCAAAAAGGACATGTCACAAAACGGCTTAAAACAGCTTTAAACTATATTAGATAGCGTGCAGAGACACGCCATAGCGCTGAAAGTTGCAAAACGGCCGAAAACACCATAAGATGTTGAATCGAAAAAATGACCCAAGAAGCAAGGCTATAGTATGGCAAAAACGTCAAAAAATGACACGTCCCAAAAACAGCTGAAAACAGCTTTAAACCACATTAAATAGCGTGCAGAGACACACCATAGCATTGAAAGTTGCAAAAACGGCCAAAAACACCATAATGTGGACGGTCGAAAAAATGACCCAAAGAGCAAGGCTATAGTATGGCAAAAACGTCAAAAATGACACGTTCCAAAAACAGCTGAAAACAGCTTTAAACCACACTAAATAGCGTGCAGAGACACGCCATAACATTCAAAGTTGCAAAAATTGCCAAAAACACCATAATACGGAGAGCCAAAAAATGACCAAAAGAGCAAGGCTATAGTATGGCAAAAACGTCAAAAGGACATGTCACAAAACGGCTTAAAACAGCTTTAAACTATATTAGATAGCGTGCAGAGACACGCCATAGCGTTGAAAGTTGCAAAACGGCCGAAAACACCATAAGATGTTGAATCGAAAAATGACCCAAGAAGCAAGGCTATAGTATGGCAAAACGCCAAAAATGACATCGTCCAAAAACAGCTGAAAACAGCTTTAAACCACATTAAATAGCGTGCAGAGACACACCATAGCATTGAAAGTTGCAAAAACGGCCAAAAACACCATAATGTGGACGGTCGAAAAAATGACCAAAAGAGCAAGGCTATAGTATGGCAAAAACGTCAAAAATGACACGTTCCAAAAACAGCTGAAAACAGCTTTAAACCACACTAAATAGCGTGCAGAGACACGCCATAACATTCAAAGTTGCAAAAAATTGCCAAAAACACCATAATACGGAGAGCCAAAAAAATGACCAAAAGAGCAAGGCTATAGTATGGCAAAAAGCGCAAAAAGGACATGTCACAAAACGGCTTAAAACAGCTTTAAACTATATTAGATAGCGTGCAGAGACACGCCATAGCGCTGAAAGTTGCAAAACGGCCGAAAACACCATAAGATGTTGAATCGAAAAAATGACCCAAGAAGCAAGGCTATAGTATGGCAAAACGCGTCAAAAAATGACACGTCCCACAAACAGCTGAAAACAGCTTTAAACCACATTTAATAGCGTGCAGAGACACACCATAGCATTGAAAGTTGCAAAACGGCCAAAAACACCATAATGTGGACGGTCAAAAATGACCAAAAGAGCAAGGCTATAGTATGGCAAAACGCCAAAAAGGACATGTCACAAAAACGGCTTAAAACAGCTTTAAACTATATTAGATAGCGTGCAGAGACACACCATAGCGTTGAAAGTTGCAAAAACGGCCGAAAACACCATAACAATGAGAACCAAAAAATGACCCAAAGAGCAAGGCTATAGTATGGCAAAACGCCAAAATGACATCGTTCCAAAAACAGCTGAAAACAGCTTTAAACCACATTAAATAGCGTGCAGAGACACGCCATAACATTCAAAGTTGCAAAAAATTGCCAAAAACACCATAATACGGAGAGCCAAAAAAATGACCAAAAGAGCAAGGCTATAGTATGGCAAAAACGTCAAAAAAGGACATGTCACAAAAACGGCTTAAAACAGCTTTAAACTATATTAGATAGCGTGCAGAGACACGCCATAGCGTTGAAAGTTGCAAAACGGCCGAAAACACCATAAGATGTTGAATCGAAAAATGACCCAAGAAGCAAGGCTATAGTATGGCAAAACGCCAAAAATGACATCGTCCCAAAAACAGCTGAAAACAGCTTTAAACCACATTAAATAGCGTGCAGAGACACACCATAGCATTGAAAGTTGCAAAACGGCCAAAAACACCATAATGTGGACGGTCGAAAAAATGACCAAAAGAGCAAGGCTATAGTATGGCAAAACGCCAAAAATGACACGTTCCAAAAACAGCTGAAAACAGCTTTAAACCACACTAAATAGCGTGCAGAGACACGCCATAACATTCAAAGTTGCAAAAAATTGCCAAAAACACCATAATACGGAGAGCCAAAAAAATGACCAAAAGAGCAAGGCTATAGTATGGCAAAAACGTCAAAAAAGGACATGTCACAAAAACGGCTTAAAACAGCTTTAAACTATATTAGATAGCGTGCAGAGACACGCCATAGCGTTGAAAGTTGCAAAAACGGCCGAAAACACCATAAGATGTTGAATCGAAAAAATGACCCAAGAAGCAAGGCTATAGTATGGCAAAAACGTCAAAAATGACATCGCCCCAAAAACAGCTGAAAACAGCTTTAAACCACATTAAATAGCGTGCAGAGACACACCATAGCATTGAAAGTTGCAAAACGGCCAAAAACACCATAATGTGGACGGTCGAAAAATGACCAAAAGAGCAAGGCTATAGTATGGCAAAACGCCAAAAAGGACATGTCACAAAAACGGCTTAAAACAGCTTTAAACTATATTAGATAGCGTGCAGAGACACACCATAGCGTTGAAAGTTGCAAAAACGGCCGAAAACACCATAACAATGAGAACCAAAAAAATGACCCAAAGAGCAAGGCTATAGTATGGCAAAAACGTCAAAAATGACACGTTCCAAAAACAGCTGAAAACAGCTTTAAACCACATTAAATAGCGTGCAGAGACACACCATAGCATTGAAAGTTGCAAAAACGGCCAAAAACACCATAATGTGGACGGTCGAAAAAATGACCAAAAGAGCAAGGCTATAGTATGGCAAAAACGTCAAAAAAGGACATGTCACAAAAACGGCTTAAAACAGCTTTAAACTATATTAGATAGCGTGCAGAGACACACCATAGCGTTGAAAGTTGCAAAAACGGCCGAAAACACCATAACAATGAGAACCAAAAAAATGACCCAAAGAGCAAGGCTATAGTATGGCAAAAACGTCAAAAATGACACGTTCCAAAAACAGCTGAAAACAGCTTTAAACCACACTAAATAGCGTGCAGAGACACGCCATAACATTCAAAGTTGCAAAAAATTGCCAAAAACACCATAATACGGAGAGCCAAAAAATGACCAAAAGAGCAAGGCTATAGTATGGCAAAACGTCAAAAAGGACATGTCACAAAACGGCTTAAAACAGCTTTAAACTATATTAGATAGCGTGCAGAGACACACCATAGCGTTGAAAGTTGCAAAAACGGCCGAAAACACCATAAGATGTTGAATCGAAAAAATGACCCAAGAAGCAAGGCTATAGTATGGCAAAAACGTCAAAAAATGACACGTCCCAAAAACAGCTGAAAACAGCTTTAAACCACATTAAATAGCGTGCAGAGACACACCATAGCATTGAAAGTTGCAAAAACGGCCAAAAACACCATAATGTGGACGGTCGAAAAAATGACCAAAAGAGCAAGGCTATAGTATGGCAAAAGCGATCAAAAAAGTACATGTCACAAAAACGGCTTAAAACAGCTTTAAACTATATTAGATAGCGTGCAGAGACACACCATAGCGTTGAAAGTTGCAAAAACGGCCGAAAACACCATAAGATGTTGAATCGAAAAAATGACCCAAGAAGCAAGGCTATAGTATGGCAAAAACGTCAAAAAAGGACATGTCACAAAAACGGCTTAAAACAGCTTTAAACTATATTAGATAGCGTGCAGAGACACACCATAGCATTGAAAGTTGCAAAACGCAAAACACCATAAGATGTTGAATCGAAAAATGACCAAGAAGCAAGGCTATAGTATGGCAAAAACGCCAAAAATGACACGTCACAAAAAATGAAAACAGCTTTAAACTACATTAAATAGCGTGCAGAGACACACCATAGCATTGAAAGTTGCAAAACGGCCAAAAACACCATAATGTGGACGGTCGAAAAATGACCAAAAGAGCAAGGCTATAGTATGGCAAACGTCAAAAAGGACATGTCACAAAACGGCTTAAAACAGCTTTAAACTATATTAGATAGCGTGCAGAGACACACCATAGCGTTGAAAGTTGCAAAACGGCCGAAAACACCATAACAAAGAGAAACAAAAAATGACCCAAGAAGCAAGGCTATAGTATGGCAAAAGCGTCAAAAATGACACGTTCCAAAACAGCTGAAAACAGCTTTAAACTATATTAAATAGCGTGCAGAGACACACCATAGCATTGAAAGTTGCAAAACGGCCAAAACACCATAATGTGGACGGTCAAAAAATGACCCAAAGAGCAAGGCTATAGTATGGCAAAACGTCAAAATGACACGCAAAACACAAAAACTTTAAACAGCTTTACACTAAATAGCAGAGACACGCCATAACATTCAAAGTTGCAAAAAATGCCAAAAACACCATAATAATGGAGAGCCAAAAAATGACCAAAAGAGCAAGGCTATAGTATGGCAAAAACGTCAAAAAAGGACATGTCACAAAAACGGCTTAAAACAGCTTTAAACTATATTAGATAGCGTGCAGAGACACGCCATAGCGTTGAAAGTTGCAAAAACGGCCGAAAACACCATAAGATGTTGAATCGAAAAAATGACCCAAGAAGCAAGGCTATAGTATGGCAAAAACGTCAAAAAATGACATCGTCACAAAAACGGCTTAAAACAGCTTTAAACCACATTAAATAGCGTGCAGAGACACACCATAGCATTGAAAGTTGCAAAAACGGCCAAAAACACCATAATGTGGACGGTCGAAAAAATGACCCAAAGAGCAAGGCTATAGTATGGCAAAAACGTCAAAAATGACACGTTCCAAAAACAGCTGAAAACAGCTTTAAACCACACTAAATAGCGTGCAGAGACACGCCATAACATTCAAAGTTGCAAAAAATTGCCAAAAACACCATAATACGGAGAGCCAAAAAAATGACCAAAAGAGCAAGGCTATAGTATGGCAAAAACGTCAAAAAAGGACATGTCACAAAAACGGCTTAAAACAGCTTTAAACTATATTAGATAAGCGTGCAGAGACACGCCATAGCGTTGAAAGTTGCAAAAACGGCCGAAAACACCATAAGATGTTGAATCGAAAAAATGACCCAAGAAGCAAGGCTATAGTATGGCAAAAACGTCAAAAAATGACACGTCCCAAAAACAGCTGAAAACAGCTTTAAACCACATTAAATAGCGTGCAGAGACACACCATAGCATTGAAAGTTGCAAAAACGGCCAAAAACACCATAATGTGGACGGTCGAAAAAATGACCAAAAGAGCAAGGCTATAGTATGGCAAAACGTCAAAAAGGACATGTCACAAAACGGCTTAAAACAGCTTTAAACTATATTAGATAGCGTGCAGAGACACACCATAGCGTTGAAAGTTGCAAAAACGGCCGAAAACACCATAACAATGAGAACCAAAAAAATGACCCAAAGAGCAAGGCTATAGTATGGCAAAAACGTCAAAAATGACACGTTCCAAAAACAGCTGAAAACAGCTTTAAACCACATTAAATAGCGTGCAGAGACACGCCATAACATTCAAAGTTGCAAAAAATTGCCAAAAACACCATAATACGGAGAGCCAAAAAAATGACCAAAAGAGCAAGGCTATAGTATGGCAAAAACGTCAAAAAAGGACATGCCAAAAAACCGGCTAAAAACAGTTTAAAACTATATTAGATAGCGTGCAGAGACACGCCATAGCGCTGAAAGTTGCAAAACGGCCGAAAACACCATAACATGTAGAATCGAAAAAATGACCCAAAGAGCAAGGCTATAGTATGGCAAAACGCCAAAAATGACACGTCCCAAAAACAGCTGAAAACAGCTTTAAACCACATTAAATAGCGTGCAGAGACACACCATAGCATTGAAAGTTGCAAAAACGGCCAAAAACACCATAATGTGGACGGTCGAAAAAATGACCAAAAGAGCAAGGCTATAGTATGGCAAAAACGTCAAAAATGACACGTTCCAAAAACAGCTGAAAACAGCTTTAAACCACACTAAATAGCGTGCAGAGACACGCCATAACATTCAAAGTTGCAAAAAATTGCCAAAAACACCATAATACGGAGAGCCAAAAAAATGACCAAAAGAGCAAGGCTATAGTATGGCAAAAACGTCAAAAAAGGACATGTCACAAAAACGGCTTAAAACAGCTTTAAACTATATTAGATAGCGTGCAGAGACACGCCATAGCGTTGAAAGTTGCAAAAACGGCCGAAAACACCATAAGATGTTGAATCGAAAAAATGACCCAAGAAGCAAGGCTATAGTATGGCAAAAACGTCAAAAAATGACACGTCCCAAAAACAGCTGAAAACAGCTTTAAACCACATTAAATAGCGTGCAGAGACACACCATAGCATTGAAAGTTGCAAAAACGGCCAAAAACACCATAATGTGGACGGTCGAAAAAATGACCCAAAGAGCAAGGCTATAGTATGGCAAAAACGTCAAAAAAGGACATGTCACAAAAACAGCTTAAAACAGCTTTAAACCACACTAAATAGCGTGCAGTAGTATTGAAAGCTGCAAAAACGGCCAAAAACACCATAAGATGGTGAATCGAAAAAATGACCCAAAGAGCAAGGTTACAGTATGGCAAAAACGTCAAAAAGAAACACGTCGAAAAAACAGCTTTAAACCATATTAAATAGCGTGCAGACACACACCATAGCATTGAAAGTTGCAAAAAATTGCCAAAAACACCATAATACAGAGAGCCGAAAAAATTACCAAAAGAGCAAGGCTATAGTATGACAAAAACATTAAAAAAAGACACGTCGAAAAAACAGCTAAAAACAGCTTTAAACCATATTAAATAGTGTGCAGAGACACGCCACAGCATTCAAAGTTGCAAAAACGGCCAAAAACACCATAATATGGCAAGTCGACAAAATGACCCAAAGAGCAAGGCTATAGTATGGCAAAAAAGTCAAAAAATGACACGTTACAAAAACAGCTGAAAACAGTTTTAAACCACACTAAATAGCGTGCAGAGACACGCCATAGCATTGAAAGTCGCAAAAACGTCAAAAAACACCATAATAAGGAGAACCAAAAAAAATGACCTAAAGAGCAAGGCTATACTATGGCAAAAACGTCTATGAAAGACATGTCGCAAAAACTGCTAAAAATAACTTTAAACCACATTAAATAGCGTGCAGAGACACGCCATAGCATTGAAAGTTGCAAAAACGGCCAAAAACACCATAAGATGTTGAATCGAAAAAATGACCCAAAGAGCAAGGCTATAGTATGGCAAAAATGTCAAAAATGGACATGTCGCAAAAACTGCTAAAAACAGCTTCAAACCACACTAAATAGCGTACCGAGACACGCCATAGCATTGACATTTGCAAAAACGGCCACAAACACGATAATATGGCAAGTCGAAAAAATGACCAAAAGAGCAAGGCTATAGTATGGCAAAAATGTCAAAAATGATACGTTCCAAAAACTGCTAAAAACAGCTTTAAACCACACTAAATAGTGTGCCGAGACACGCCATAGTATTGAAAGATGCAAAAACGGCCAAAAACACCATAATATGGCAAGTCGAAAAAATGACTCAAAGAGCAAGGCTATAGTATAGCAAAAATGTAAAAAAATGACACCTCTAAAAAAACAACTGAGAATGCATGAAACAGTGTGCTGAGATACACCATAACACAGAATGTTACACAAATGTAATGTAACTGCGAGTACGTTCAACATGTTTATGAATCAGCAGCAGCAGCCGTTTGAGCAACCGCTGACAAGAAGCCACAAACGGAGGGGTGGAAATTCCCAGCCGCAGGAGGAGGAAGCTACTACCTGAACATAACACCCCAAAGAGGAGGAAGTTTCTGCTACATGCCACCCCTAGGCCTGCCAACGAGAAGATACGGAGCTTGGATGGCGTGATGACGTGACGGGCCTCCAGATAAAAGAGGAACAACAGATAACTGAGAGCGCTTTCTGCTTGTGACGCTTTTGATTCATTATGCGCTAGTGTGGTTTTTCCTCATCTCGCTTCGACTCTCTGTTAGACAGTATTTGTAGCTCCTTTAACAGGGAGTAAGGTAACTGTTACTCATGATTTTCGCTTTTGACATCTTTATCTTTGATTAAAGCCTGCCTTTGATTAAACCTTTTACTACCTAACTAACTGTGTGTTCGCCTTTTCATCCTTTTGAGAATGGCCAAAAAAGACAAAACAAAGACACGGGTTACTGGACAAAAAGCAGACTTTCTGTTTGTTTGTTGACTTCGGCCGACGCTAAGAATGAAAAAAAAACCCAAAACAAAAAGAAAAAACCAAAGTCAGGCAATACTATACATTATTGGACGGTTTGCAATGTTCTATACAATAGCATGTTTCAGCACGTTATTTTCTGGTGTCTGACAATAGTTGAAAACTACATTAAATAAAGTGCCAAGACATAAAATAGCATTAAACGTGGCAAACACAGCAAAAACACTATAATATGACAAGTCGAAAAAATGACCCAAAGAGCAAGGCTATAGTATGGCAAAATGTCAAAAATGACACGTTCAAAAACTGCTAAAAACAGCTTTAAACCACATTAAATAGTGTGCCGAGACACGTCATAGCATTCAAAGTTGCAAAAACGGCCAAAAACACCATAATATGGCAAGTCGAAAAAATGACCCAAACAGCAAGGCTATAGTATGGCAAAAACGTCAAAAAAGGACATGTCACAAAAACTGCTAAAAACAGCTTTAAACCACATTAAATAGCGTACCGAGACACGCCATAACATTCAAAGTTGCAAAAAATTGCCAAAAACACCATAATACGGAGAGCCAAAAAAATGACCAAAAGAGCAAGGCTATAGTATGGCAAAAACGTCAAAAAAGGACATGTCACAAAAACGGCTTAAAACAGCTTTAAACTATATTAGATAGCGTGCAGAGACACACCATAGCGTTGAAAGTTGCAAAAACGGCCGAAAACACCATAAGATGTTGAATCGAAAAAATGACCCAAGAAGCAAGGCTATAGTATGGCAAAAACGTCAAAAAATGACACGTCCCAAAAACAGCTGAAAACAGCTTTAAACCACATTAAATAGCGTGCAGAGACACACCATAGCATTGAAAGTTGCAAAAACGGCCAAAAACACCATAATGTGGACGGTCGAAAAAATGACCAAAAGAGCAAGGCTATAGTATGGCAAAAACGTCAAAAATGACACGTTCCAAAAACAGCTGAAAACAGCTTTAAACCACACTAAATAGCGTGCAGAGACACGCCATAACATTCAAAGTTGCAAAAAATTGCCAAAAACACCATAATACGGAGAGCCAAAAAAATGACCAAAAGAGCAAGGCTATAGTATGGCAAAAACGTCAAAAAAGGACATGTCACAAAAACGGCTTAAAACAGCTTTAAACTATATTAGATAGCGTGCAGAGACACGCCATAGCGTTGAAAGTTGCAAAAACGGCCGAAAACACCATAAGATGTTGAATCGAAAAAATGACCCAAGAAGCAAGGCTATAGTATGGCAAAAACGCCAAAAAATGACATCGTCCCAAAAACAGCTGAAAACAGCTTTAAACCACATTAAATAAGCGTGCAGAGACACACCATAGCATTGAAAGTTGCAAAACGGCCAAAAACACCATAATGTGGACGGTCGAAAATGACCCAAAGAGCAAGGCTATAGTATGGCAAAAACGTCAAAAATGACACGTTCCAAAAACAGCTGAAAACAGCTTTAAACCACACTAAATAGCGTGCAGAGACACGCCATAACATTCAAAGTTGCAAAAATTGCCAAAAACACCATAATACGGAGAGCCAAAAAAATGACCAAAAGAGCAAGGCTATAGTATGGCAAAAACGTCAAAAAAGGACATGTCACAAAAACGGCTTAAAACAGCTTTAAACTATATTAGATAGCGTGCAGAGACACGCCATAGCGTTGAAAGTTGCAAAAACGGCCGAAAACACCATAAGATGTTGAATCGAAAAATGACCCAAGAAGCAAGGCTATAGTATGGCAAAACGTCAAAAAATGACACGCCCCAAAAACAGCTGAAAACAGCTTTAAACCACATTAAATAGCGTGCAGAGACACACCATAGCATTGAAAGTTGCAAAAACGGCCAAAAACACCATAATGTGGACGGTCGAAAAAATGACCAAAAGAGCAAGGCTATAGTATGGCAAAAACGCCAAAAATGACATCGTTCCAAAAACAGCTGAAAACAGCTTTAAACCACACTAAATAGCGTGCAGAGACACGCCATAACATTCAAAGTTGCAAAAATTGCCAAAAACACCATAATAATGGAGAGCCAAAAATGACCAAAAGAGCAAGGCTATAGTATGGCAAAACGCCAAAAAGGACATGTCACAAAACGGCTTAAAACAGCTTTAAACTATATTAGATAGCGTGCAGAGACACGCCATAGCGTTGAAAGTTGCAAAAACGGCCGAAAACACCATAAGATGTTGAATCGAAAAAATGACCCAAGAAGCAAGGCTATAGTATGGCAAAACGCCAAAAATGACATCGCCCCAAAAACAGCTGAAAACAGCTTTAAACCACATTAAATAGCGTGCAGAGACACACCATAGCATTGAAAGTTGCAAAACGGCCAAAAACACCATAATGTGGACGGTCGAAAAAATGACCAAAAGAGCAAGGCTATAGTATGGCAAAACGCCAAAAAGGACATGTCACAAAACGGCTTAAAACAGCTTTAAACTATATTAGATAGCGTGCAGAGACACACCATAGCGTTGAAAGTTGCAAAACGGCCGAAAACACCATAACAATGAGAACCAAAAAATGACCCAAAGAGCAAGGCTATAGTATGGCAAAAACGTCAAAATGACATCGTTCCAAAAACAGCTGAAAACAGCTTTAAACCACATTAAATAGCGTGCAGAGACACGCCATAACATTCAAAGTTGCAAAAATTGCCAAAAACACCATAATACGGAGAGCCAAAAAATGACCAAAAGAGCAAGGCTATAGTATGGCAAAAACGCCAAAAGGACATGTCACAAAACGGCTTAAAACGGCTTTAAACCAAATTAGATAGCGTGCAGAGACACGCCATAGCGTTGAAAGTTGCAAAAACGGCCGAAAACACCATAAGATGTTGAATCGAAAAAATGACCCAAGAAGCAAGGCTATAGTATGGCAAAACGCCAAAAATGACATCGTCCCAAAACAGCTGAAAACAGCTTTAAACCACATTAAATAGCGTGCAGAGACACACCATAGCATTGAAAGTTGCAAAAACGGCCAAAAACACCAAAATGTGGACGGTCGAAAAAATGACCAAAAGAGCAAGGCTATAGTATGGCAAAAACGTCAAAAATGACACGTTCAAAACAGCTGAAAACAGCTTTAAACCACACTAAATAGCGTGCAGAGACACGCCATAACATTCAAAGTTGCAAAAATTGCCAAAAACACCATAATACGGAGAGCCAAAAATGACCAAAAGAGCAAGGCTATAGTATGGCAAAAACGTCAAAAGGACATGTCACAAAAACGGCTTAAAACAGCTTTAAACTATATTAGATAGCGTGCAGAGACACGCCATAGCGTTGAAAGTTGCAAAAACGGCCGAAAACACCATAAGATGTTGAATCGAAAAATGACCCAAGAAGCAAGGCTATAGTATGGCAAAAACGTCAAAAAATGACATCGTCCCCAAAAACAGCTGAAAACAGCTTTTAACCACATTAAATAGCGTGCAGAGACACACCATAGCATTGAAAGTTGCAAAAACGGCCAAAAACACCATAATGTGGACGGTCGAAAAAATGACCAAAAGAGCAAGGCTATAGTATGGCAAAAACGTCAAAAAAGGACATGTCACAAAACGGCTTAAAACAGCTTTAAACTATATTAGATAGCGTGCAGAGACACACCATAGCGTTGAAAGTTGCAAAAACGGCCGAAAACACCATAACAATGAGAACCAAAAAATGACCCAAAGAGCAAGGCTATAGTATGGCAAAACGCCAAAAATGACATCGTTCAAAAACAGCTGAAAACAGCTTTAAACCACATTAAATAAGCGTGCAGAGACACACCATAGCATTGAAAGTTGCAAAACGGCCAAAAACACCATAATGTGGACGGTCGAAAAATGACCAAAAGAGCAAGGCTATAGTATGGCAAAACGCAAAAAGGACATGTCACAAAAACGGCTTAAAACAGCTTTAAACTATATTAGATAGCGTGCAGAGACACACCATAGCGTTGAAAGTTGCAAAAACGGCCGAAAACACCATAACAATGAGAACCAAAAAAATGACCCAAAGAGCAAGGCTATAGTATGGCAAAACGTCAAAAATGACATCGTTCAAAAACAGCTGAAAACAGCTTTAAACCACATTAAATAGCGTGCAGAGACACGCCATAACATTCAAAGTTGCAAAAAATTGCCAAAAACACCATAATACGGAGAGCCAAAAAAATGACCAAAAGAGCAAGGCTATAGTATGGCAAAACGCCAAAAAGGACATGTCACAAAAACGGCTTAAAACAGCTTTAAACTATATTAGATAGCGTGCAGAGACACACCATAGCGTTGAAAGTTGCAAAAACGGCCGAAAACACCATAAGATGTTGAGTCGAAAAATGACCCAAGAAGCAAGGCTATAGTATGGCAAAACGCCAAAAATGACATCGTCCCAAAAACAGCTGAAAACAGCTTTAAACCACATTAAATAGCGTGCAGAGACACACCATAGCATTGAAAGTTGCAAAAACGGCCAAAAACACCATAATGTGGACGGTCGAAAAAATGACCAAAAGAGCAAGGCTATAGTATGGCAAAAACGTCAAAAAAGGACATGTCACAAAAACGGCTTAAAACAGCTTTAAACTATATTAGATAGCGTGCAGAGACACACCATAGCGTTGAAAGTTGCAAAAACGGCCGAAAACACCATAAGATGTTGAATCGAAAAAATGACCCAAGAAGCAAGGCTATAGTATGGCAAAAACGTCAAAAAAGGACATGTCACAAAAACGGCTTAAAACAGCTTTAAACTATATTAGATAGCGTGCAGAGACACGCCATAGCGTTGAAAGTTGCAAAAACGGCCGAAAACACCATAAGATGTTGAATCGAAAAAATGACCCAAGAAGCAAGGCTATAGTATGGCAAAAACGTCAAAAAATGACATCGCCCCAAAAACAGCTGAAAACAGCTTTAAACCACATTAAATAGCGTGCAGAGACACACCATAGCATTGAAAGTTGCAAAAACGGCCAAAAACACCATAATGTGGACGGTCGAAAAAATGACCAAAAGAGCAAGGCTATAGTATGGCAAAAACGTCAAAAAAGGACATGTCACAAAAACGGCTTAAAACAGCTTTAAACTATATTAGATAGCGTGCAGAGACACACCATAGCGTTGAAAGTTGCAAAAACGGCCGAAAACACCATAACAATGAGAACCAAAAAAATGACCCAAAGAGCAAGGCTATAGTATGGCAAAACGCCAAAATGACACGTTCCAAAAACAGCTGAAAACAGCTTTAAACCACATTAAATAGCGTGCAGAGACACACCATAGCATTGAAAGTTGCAAAAACGGCCAAAAACACCATAATGTGGACGGTCGAAAAAATGACCAAAAGAGCAAGGCTATAGTATGGCAAAAACGTCAAAAAAGGACATGTCACAAAAACGGCTTAAAACAGCTTTAAACTATATTAGATAGCGTGCAGAGACACACCATAGCGTTGAAAGTTGCAAAAACGGCCGAAAACACCATAACAATGAGAACCAAAAAAATGACCCAAAGAGCAAGGCTATAGTATGGCAAAAACGTCAAAAATGACACGTTCCAAAAACAGCTGAAAACAGCTTTAAACCACACTAAATAGCGTGCAGAGACACGCCATAACATTCAAAGTTGCAAAAGATGGCCAAAAACACAATAATCGGAGAGCCAAAAAATGACCAAAAGAGCAAGGCTATAGTATGGCAAAAACGTCAAAAGGACATGTCACAAAACGGCTTAAAACAGCTTTAAACTATATTAGATAGCGTGCAGAGACACACCATAGCGTTGAAAGTTGCAAAAACGGCCGAAAACACCATAAGATGTTGAATCGAAAAAATGACCCAAAGAGCAAGGCTATAGTATGGCAAAAAGCGCCAAAAATGACACGTCCCCAAAAAACAGCTGAAACCAGCTTTAAACCACATTAAATAGCGTGCAGAGACACACCATAGCATTGAAAGTTGCAAAAACGGCCAAAAACACCATAATGTGGACGGTCGAAAAAATGACCAAAAGAGCAAGGCTATAGTATGGCAAAAACGTCAAAAAAGGACATGTCACAAAAACGGCTTAAAACAGCTTTAAACTATATTAGATAGCGTGCAGAGACACACCATAGCGTTGAAAGTTGCAAAAACGGCCGAAAACACCATAAGATGTTGAATCGAAAAAATGACCCAAGAAGCAAGGCTATAGTATGGCAAAAACGTCAAAAATGACACGTTCCAAAAACAGCTGAAAACAGCTTTAAACCACATTAAATAGCGTGCAGAGACACACCATAGCATTGAAAGTTGCAAAAACGGCCAAAAACACCATAATGTGGACGGTCGAAAAAATGACCAAAAGAGCAAGGCTATAGTATGGCAAAACGCCAAAAAGGACAGGTCACAAAAACAGCTTAAAACAGCTTTAAACTATATTAGATAGCGTGCAGAGACACACCATAGCGTTGAAAGTTGCAAAAACGGCCGAAAACACCATAACAATGAGAACCAAAAAAATGACCCAAAGAGCAAGGCTATAGTATGGCAAAAACGTCAAAAATGACACGTTCCAAAAACAGCTGAAAACAGCTTTAAACCACACTAAATAAGCGTGCAGAGACACGCCATAACATTCAAAGTTGCAAAAAATTGCCAAAAACACCATAATACGGAGAGCCAAAAAAATGACCAAAAGAGCAAGGCTATAGTATGGCAAAAACGTCAAAAAAGGACATGTCACAAAAACGGCTTAAAACAGCTTTAAACTATATTAGATAGCGTGCAGAGACACGCCATAGCGTTGAAAGTTGCAAAAACGGCCGAAAACACCATAAGATGTTGAATCGAAAAAATGACCCAAGAAGCAAGGCTATAGTATGGCAAAAACGTCAAAAAATGACACGTCCCAAAAACAGCTGAAAACAGCTTTAAACCACATTAAATAGCGTGCAGAGACACACCATAGCATTGAAAGTTGCAAAAACGGCCAAAAACACCATAATGTGGACGGTCGAAAAAATGACCAAAAGAGCAAGGCTATAGTATGGCAAAAACGTCAAAAATGACACGATCCAAAAAACGCTGAAAACAGCTTTAAACCACACTAAATAGCGTGCAGAGACACGCCATAACATTCAAAGTTGCAAAAATTGCCAAAAACACCATAATACGGAGAGCCAAAAAAATGACCAAAAGAGCAAGGCTATAGTATGGCAAAAACGTCAAAAAAGGACATGTCACAAAACGGCTTAAAACAGCTTTAAACTATATTAGATAGCGTGCAGAGACACGCCATAGCGTTGAAAGTTGCAAAACGGCCGAAAACACCATAAGATGTTGAATCGAAAAATGACCCAAGAAGCAAGGCTATAGTATGGCAAAACGCCAAAAAATGACATTCCCAAAAACAGCTGAAAACAGCTTTAAACCACATTAAATAGCGTGCAGAGACACACCATAGCATTGAAAGTTGCAAAAACGGCCAAAAACACCATAATGTGGACGGTCGAAAAAATGACCAAAAGAGCAAGGCTATAGTATGGCAAAACGTCAAAAAAGGACATGTCACAAAAACGGCTTAAAACAGCTTTAAACTATATTAGATAGCGTGCAGAGACACACCATAGCGTTGAAAGTTGCAAAAACGGCCGAAAACACCATAACAATGAGAACCAAAAAAATGACCCAAAGAGCAAGGCTATAGTATGGCAAAAACGTCAAAAATGACACGTTCCAAAAACAGCTGAAAACAGCTTTAAACCACATTAAATAGCGTGCAGAGACACGCCATAACATTCAAAGTTGCAAAAAATTGCCAAAAACACCATAATACGGAGAGCCAAAAAAATGACCAAAAGAGCAAGGCTATAGTATGGCAAAAACGTCAAAAAAGGACATGTCACAAAACGGCTTAAAACAGCTTTAAACTATATTAGATAGCGTGCAGAGACACGCCATAGCGTTGAAAGTTGCAAAACGGCCGAAAACACCATAAGATGTTGAATCGAAAAATGACCCAAGAAGCAAGGCTATAGTATGGCAAAAACCGCAAAAAATGACACGTCCCAAAAACAGCTGAAAACAGCTTTAAACCACATTAAATAGCGTGCAGAGACACACCATAGCATTGAAAGTTGCAAAAACGGCCAAAAACACCATAATGTGGACGGTCGAAAAAATGACCAAAAGAGCAAGGCTATAGTATGGCAAAAACGTCAAAAATGACACGTTCCAAAAACAGCTGAAAACAGCTTTAAACCACACTAAATAGCGTGCAGAGACACGCCATAACATTCAAAGTTGCAAAAAATTGCCAAAAACACCATAATACGGAGAGCCAAAAAAATGACCAAAAGAGCAAGGCTATAGTATGGCAAAAACGTCAAAAAAGGACATGTCACAAAAACGGCTTAAAACAGCTTTAAACTATATTAGATAGCGTGCAGAGACACGCCATAGCGTTGAAAGTTGCAAAAACGGCCGAAAACACCATAAGATGTTGAATCGAAAAATGACCCAAGAAGCAAGGCTATAGTATGGCAAAAACGTCAAAAATGACATCGTCCCAAAACAGCTGAAAACAGCTTTAAACCACATTAAATAGCGTGCAGAGACACACCATAGCATTGAAAGTTGCAAAAAGCGGCCAAAAACACCATAATGTGGACGGTCGAAAAAAATGACCAAAAGAGCAAGGCTATAGTATGGCAAAAACGCCAAAAAGGACATGTCACAAAAACGGCTTAAAACAGCTTTAAACTATATTAGATAGCGTGCAGAGACACACCATAGCGTTGAAAGTTGCAAAAACGGCCGAAAACACCATAACAATGAGAACCAAAAAAATGACCCAAAGAGCAAGGCTATAGTATGGCAAAAACGTCAAAAATGACATCGTTCAAAAACAGCTGAAAACAGCTTTAAACCACACTAAATAGCGTGCAGAGACACGCCATAACATTCAAAGTTGCAAAAAATTGCCAAAAACACCATAATACGGAGAGCCAAAAAAATGACCAAAAGAGCAAGGCTATAGTATGGCAAAAACGTCAAAAAAGGACATGTCACAAAAACGGCTTAAAACAGCTTTAAACTATATTAGATAGCGTGCAGAGACACACCATAGCGTTGAAAGTTGCAAAACGGCCGAAAACACCATAAGATGTTGAATCGAAAAATGACCCAAGAAGCAAGGCTATAGTATGGCAAAAACGCCAAAAATGACACGTCCCAAAAACAGCTGAAAACAGCTTTAAACCACATTAAATAGCGTGCAGAGACACACCATAGCATTGAAAGTTGCAAAAACGGCCAAAAACACCATAATGTGGACGGTCGAAAAAATGACCAAAAGAGCAAGGCTATAGTATGGCAAAAACGTCAAAAAAGGACATGTCACAAAAACGGCTTAAAACAGCTTTAAACTATATTAGATAGCGTGCAGAGACACACCATAGCGTTGAAAGTTGCAAAAACGGCCGAAAACACCATAACAATGAGAACCAAAAAAATGACCAAAAGAGCAAGGCTATAGTATGGCAAAAACGTCAAAAATGACACGTTCCAAAAACAGCTGAAAACAGCTTTAAACCACACTAAATAGCGTGCAGAGACACGCCATAACATTCAAAGTTGCAAAAAATTGCCAAAAACACCATAATACGGAGAGCCAAAAAAATGACCAAAAGAGCAAGGCTATAGTATGGCAAAAACGTCAAAAAAGGACATGTCACAAAACGGCTTAAAACAGCTTTAAACTATATTAGATAGCGTGCAGAGACACGCCATAGCGTTGAAAGTTGCAAAACGGCCGAAAACACCATAAGATGTTGAATCGAAAAAGGACCCAACAAGCAAGGCTATAGTATGGCAAAAACGTCAAAAAATGACACGTCCCAAAAACAGCTGAAAACAGCTTTAAACCACATTAAATAGCGTGCAGAGACACACCATAGCATTGAAAGTTGCAAAAACGGCCAAAAACACCATAATGTGGACGGTCGAAAAAATGACCAAAAGAGCAAGGCTATAGTATGGCAAAAACGTCAAAAATGACACGTTCCAAAAACAGCTGAAAACAGCTTTAAACCACACTAAATAGCGTGCAGAGACACGCCATAACATTCAAAGTTGCAAAAAATTGCCAAAAACACCATAATACGGAGAGCCAAAAAAATGACCAAAAGAGCAAGGCTATAGTATGGCAAAAACGTCAAAAAAGGACATGTCACAAAAACGGCTTAAAACAGCTTTAAACTATATTAGATAGCGTGCAGAGACACGCCATAGCGTTGAAGTTGCAAAAACGGCCGAAAACACCATAAGATGTTGAATCGAAAAAATGACCCAAGAAGCAAGGCTATAGTATGGCAAAACGATCCAAAAAATGACACGTCCCAAAACCAGCTGAAAACAGCTTTAAAGCACATTAAATAGCGTGCAGAGACACACCATAGCATTGAAAGTTGCAAAACGGCCAAAAACACCATAATGTGGACGGTCGAAAAAAATGACCAAAAGAGCAAGGCTATAGTATGGCAAAACGTCAAAAAGGACATGTCACAAAAACGGCTTAAAACAGCTTTAAACTATATTAGATAGCGTGCAGAGACACACCATAGCGTTGAAAGTTGCAAAAACGGCCGAAAACACCATAACAATGAGAACCAAAAAAATGACCCAAAGAGCAAGGCTATAGTATGGCAAAAACGTCAAAAAAGGACATGTCACAAAAACGGCTTAAAACAGCTTTAAACTATATTAGATAGCGTGCAGAGACACACCATAGCGTTGAAAGTTGCAAAAACGGCCGAAAACACCATAAGATGTTGAATCGAAAAAATGACCCAAGAAGCAAGGCTATAGTATGGCAAAAACGTCAAAAAATGACACGTCCCAAAAACAGCTGAAAACAGCTTTAAACCACATTAAATAGCGTGCAGAGACACGCCATAACATTCAAAGTTGCAAAAATTGCCAAAAAACACCATAATAATGGAGAGCCAAAAAATGACCAAAAGAGCAAGGCTATAGTATGGCAAAAACGTCAAAAGGACATGTCACAAAACGGCTTAAAACAGCTTTAAACTATATTAGATAGCGTGCAGAGACACACCATAAGCGTTGAAAGTTGCAAAACGGCCGAAAACACCATAACAATGAGAACCAAAAAATGACCCAAAGAGCAAGGCTATAGTATGGCAAAACGCCAAAATGACACGTTCCAAAAACAGCTGAAAACAGCTTTAAACCACATTAAATAGCGTGCAGAGACACGCCATAACATTCAAAGTTGCAAAAAATTGCCAAAAACACCATAATACGGAGAGCCAAAAAAATGACCAAAAGAGCAAGGCTATAGTATGGCAAAAACGTCAAAAAAGGACATGTCACAAAAACGGCTTAAAACAGCTTTAAACTATATTAGATAGCGTGCAGAGACACGCCATAGCGTTGAAAGTTGCAAAAACGGCCGAAAACACCATAAGATGTTGAATCGAAAAAATGACCCAAGAAGCAAGGCTATAGTATGGCAAAAACGTCAAAAATGACATCGTCCCAAAAACAGCTGAAAACAGCTTTAAACCACATTAAATAGCGTGCAGAGACACACCATAGCATTGAAAGTTGCAAAAACGGCCAAAAACACCATAATGTGGACGGTCGAAAAAATGACCAAAAGAGCAAGGCTATAGTATGGCAAAAACGTCAAAAATGACACGTTCCAAAAACAGCTGAAAACAGCTTTAAACCACACTAAATAGCGTGCAGAGACACGCCATAACATTCAAAGTTGCAAAAATTGCCAAAAACACCATAATACGGAGAGCCAAAAAATGACCAAAAGAGCAAGGCTATAGTATGGCAAAACGTCAAAAAGGACATGTCACAAAACGGCTTAAAACAGCTTTAAACTATATTAGATAGCGTGCAGAGACACGCCATAGCGTTGAAAGTTGCAAAACGGCCGAAAACACCATAAGATGTTGAATCGAAAAATGACCCAAGAAGCAAGGCTATAGTATGGCAAAACGTCAAAAATGACATCGTCCCAAAAACAGCTGAAAACAGCTTTAAACCACATTAAATAGCGTGCAGAGACACACCATAGCATTGAAAGTTGCAAAACGGCCAAAAACACCATAATGTGGACGGTCGAAAAATGACCAAAAGAGCAAGGCTATAGTATGGCAAAACGTCAAAAATGACATCGTTCCAAAAACAGCTGAAAACAGCTTTAAACCACACTAAATAGCGTGCAGAGACACGCCATAACATTCAAAGTTGCAAAAAATTGCCAAAAACACCATAATACGGAGAGCCAAAAAAATGACCAAAAGAGCAAGGCTATAGTATGGCAAAAACGTCAAAAAAGGACATGTCACAAAAACGGCTTAAAACAGCTTTAAACTATATTAGATAGCGTGCAGAGACACACCATAGCGTTGAAAGTTGCAAAAACGGCCGAAAACACCATAACAATGAGAACCAAAAAAATGACCCAAAGAGCAAGGCTATAGTATGGCAAAAACGTCAAAAAAGGACATGTCACAAAAACGGCTTAAAACAGCTTTAAACTATATTAGATAGCGTGCAGAGACACACCATAGCGTTGAAAGTTGCAAAAACGGCCGAAAACACCATAAGATGTTGAATCGAAAAATGACCCAAGAAGCAAGGCTATAGTATGGCAAAAACGCCAAAAAATGACATCGTCCCAAAAACAGCTGAAAACAGCTTTAAACCACATTAAATAAGCGTGCAGAGACACGCCATAACATTCAAAGTTGCAAAAATTGCCAAAAACACCATAATACGGAGAGCCAAAAAATGACCAAAAGAGCAAGGCTATAGTATGGCAAAAACGTCAAAAAAGGACATGTCACAAAAACGGCTTAAAACAGCTTTAAACTATATTAGATAGCGTGCAGAGACAAACCATAGCGTTGAAAGTTGCAAAAACGGCCGAAAACACCATAAGATGTTGAATCGAAAAAATGACCCAAGAAGCAAGGCTATAGTATGGCAAAAACGTCAAAAATGACACGTTCCAAAAACAGCTGAAAACAGCTTTAAACCACATTAAATAGCGTGCAGAGACACACCATAGCATTGAAAGTTGCAAAAACGGCCAAAAACACCATAATGTGGACGGTCGAAAAAATGACCAAAAGAGCAAGGCTATAGTATGGCAAAACGCCAAAAAGGACATGTCACAAAACGGCTTAAAACAGCTTTAAACTATATTAGATAGCGTGCAGAGACACACCATAGCGTTGAAAGTTGCAAAAACGGCCGAAAACACCATAACAATGAGAACCAAAAAAATGACCCAAAGAGCAAGGCTATAGTATGGCAAAACGTCAAAATGACATCGTTCAAAAACAGCTGAAAACAGCTTTAAACCACACTAAATAGCGTGCAGAGACACGCCATAACATTCAAAGTTGCAAAAATTGCCAAAAACACCATAATATGGAGAGCCAAAAAATGACCAAAAGAGCAAGGCTATAGTATGGCAAAAACGCCAAAAAGGACATGTCACAAAAACGGCTTAAAACAGCTTTAAACTATATTAGATAGCGTGCAGAGACACGCCATAGCGTTGAAAGTTGCAAAAACGGCCGAAAACACCATAAGATGTTGAATCGAAAAAATGACCCAAGAAGCAAGGCTATAGTATGGCAAAAACGTCAAAAAATGACACGTCCCAAAAACAGCTGAAAACAGCTTTAAACCACATTAAATAGCGTGCAGAGACACACCATAGCATTGAAAGTTGCAAAAACGGCCAAAAACACCATAATGTGGACGGTCGAAAAAATGACCAAAAGAGCAAGGCTATAGTATGGCAAAAACGTCAAAAAAGGACATGTCACAAAAACGGCTTAAAACAGCTTTAAACTATATTAGATAGCGTGCAGAGACACACCATAGCGTTGAAAGTTGCAAAAACGGCCGAAAACACCATAACAATGAGAACCAAAAAAATGACCAAAAGAGCAAGGCTATAGTATGGCAAAACGCCAAAATGACACGTTCAAAAACAGCTGAAAACAGCTTTAAACCACACTAAATAGCGTGCAGAGACACGCCATAACATTCAAAGTTGCAAAAATTGCCAAAAACACCATAATACGGAGAGCCGAAAAAATGACCAAAAGAGCAAGGCTATAGTATGGCAAAAACGTTAAAAAAAGACACGTCGAAAAAACAGCTAAAAACAGCTTTAAACCATATTAAATAGTGTGCAGAGACACGCCATAGCATTCAAAGTTGCAAACACGGCCAAAATCACCATAACATGGCAAGTCGACAAAATGACCCAAAGAGCAAGGCTATAGTATGGCAAAAATGTAAAAAAAGGACACGTTCCAAAAACTGCTAAAAACATCTTTAAACCACATTTAATAGTGTGCCGAGACACGCCATAGCATTCAAAGTTGCAAAAACGTCAAAAAACACCATAATAAGGAGAACCAAAAAAATGACCTAAAGAGCAAGGCTATACTATGGCAAAAACGTCTATGAAAGACATGTTGCAAAAACTGCTAAAAATAACTTTAAACCACATTAAATAGCGTGCAGAGACACGCCATAGCATTCAAAGTTGCAAAAACGGCCAAAAACACCATAATATGGCAAGTCGAAAAAGTGACCCAAAGAACAAGGCTATAGTATGGCAAAAATGTCAAAAAATGACACATCCCAAAAAAAAAATGAAAACAGCTTTAAACCACATGAAATAGTGTGCCGAGACACGCCATAGCATTGACATTTGCAAAAACGGCCAAAAACACCATAATATGGCAAGTCGAAAAAATGGCCCAAAGACCAAGGCTATAGTATGGCAAAAACGTCAAAAAATGACACGTCCCAGAATCTGCTAAAAACAGCTTTAAACCACATTAAATAGCGTGCCGAGACACGCCATAGCATTGAAAGATGCAAAAACGGCCAAAAACACCATAATATGGCAAGTCGAAAAAATGACTCAAAGAGCAAGGCTATAGTATGGCAAAAATGTAAAAAAATGACACATCTAAAAAAACAACTGAGAATGCATGAAACAGTGTGCTGAGATACACCATAACACAGAATGTTACAAAAATGTAATGTAACTGCGAAAGTCGTTCAACATGTTTATGAATCACCAGCAGCAGCTGTTTGAGCAACCGCTGACAAGAAGCCACAAACGGAGGGGTGGAAATTCCCAGCCGCAGGAGGAGGAAGCTACTACCTGAACATAACACCCCAAAGAGGAGGAAGTTTCTGCTACATGCCACCCCTAGGCCTGCCAATGAGAAGATACGGAGCGTGGATGGAGTGATGACGTGACGGGCCTCCAGATAAAAGAGGAACAACAGATAACTGAGAGCGCTTTCTGCTTGTGACGCTTTTGATTCATTATGCGCTAGTGTGGTTTTTCCTCATCTCGCTTCGACTCTCTGTTAGACAGTATTTGTAGCTCCTTTAACAGGGAGTAAGGTAACTGTTACTCATGATTTTCGCTTTTGACATCTTTATCTTTGATTAAAGCCTGCCTCGAGCAGTTTTAACCTTTTACTACCTAACTAACTGTGTGTTCCCCTTTTCATCCTTTTGAGAATGGCCAAAAAAGACAAAACAAAGACACGGGTTACTGGACAAAAAGCAGACTTTCTGTTTGTTTGTTGACTTCGGCCGACGCTAAGAATGAAAAAAAAACCCAAAACAAAAAGAAAAAACCAAAGTCAGGCAATACTACACATTATTGGACGGTTTGCAATATTCTATACAATAGCATGTTTCAGCACGTTATTTTCTGGTGTCTGACAATAGTTGAAAACTACATTAAATAAAGTGCCAAGACATAAAATAGCATTAAACGTGGCAAACACAGCAAAAACACTATAATATGACAAGTCGAAAAAATGACCCAAAGAGCAAGGCTATAGTATGGCAAAAATGTCAAAAAATGACACGTTCCAAAAACTGCTAAAAACAGCTTTAAACCACACTAAATGGTGTGCCGAGACACGCCATAGCATTCAAAGTTGCAAAAACGGCCAAAAACACCATAATATGGCAAGTCGAAAAAATGACCCAAAGAGCAAGGCTATAGTATGGCAAAAATGTCAAAAAAGGACATGTCACAAAAACTGCTGAAAACAGCTTTAAACCACATTAAATAGCGTACCGAGACATGCCATAGCATTCAAAGTTGCAAAAACGGCCAAAAACACCATAATATGGCAAGTCGAAAAAATGACCCAAAGAGCAAGGCTATAGTATGGCAAAAACGTCAAAAAAGGACATGTCACAAAAACTGCTGAAAACAGCTTTAAACCACATTAAATAGCGTACCGAGACATGCCATAGCATTCAAAGTTGCAAAAACGGCCAAAAACACCATAATATGGCAAGTCGAAAAAATGACCCAAAGAGCAAGGCTATAGTATGGCAAAAACGTCAAAAATGACACGTTCCAAAAACAGCTGAAAACAGCTTTAAACCACACTAAATAGCGTGCAGAGACACGCCATAGCGTTGAAAGTTGCAAAAACGGCCGAAAACACCATAAGATGTTGAATCGAAAAAATGACCCAAGAAGCAAGGCTATAGTATGGCAAAAACGTCAAAAAATGACACGTCCCAAAAACAGCTGAAAACAGCTTTAAACCACATTAAATAGCGTGCAGAGACACACCATAGCATTGAAAGTTGCAAAAACGGCCAAAAACACCATAATGTGGACGGTCGAAAAAATGACCAAAAGAGCAAGGCTATAGTATGGCAAAAACGTCAAAAATGACACGTTCCAAAAACAGCTGAAAACAGCTTTAAACCACACTAAATAGCGTGCAGAGACACGCCATAACATTCAAAGTTGCAAAAAATTGCCAAAAACACCATAATACGGAGAGCCAAAAAAATGACCAAAAGAGCAAGGCTATAGTATGGCAAAAACGTCAAAAAAGGACATGTCACAAAAACGGCTTAAAACAGCTTTAAACTATATTAGATAGCGTGCAGAGACACGCCATAGCGTTGAAAGTTGCAAAAACGGCCGAAAACACCATAAGATGTTGAATCGAAAAAATGACCCAAGAAGCAAGGCTATAGTATGGCAAAAACGTCAAAAAATGACACGTCCCAAAAACAGCTGAAAACAGCTTTAAACCACATTAAATAGCGTGCAGAGACACACCATAGCATTGAAAGTTGCAAAAACGGCCAAAAACACCATAATGTGGACGGTCGAAAAAATGACCAAAAGAGCAAGGCTATAGTATGGCAAAAACGTCAAAAAAGGACATGTCACAAAAACGGCTTAAAACAGCTTTAAACTATATTAGATAGCGTGCAGAGACACACCATAGCGTTGAAAGTTGCAAAAACGGCCGAAAACACCATAACAATGAGAACCAAAAAAATGACCCAAAGAGCAAGGCTATAGTATGGCAAAAACGTCAAAAATGACACGTTCCAAAAACAGCTGAAAACAGCTTTAAACCACACTAAATAGCGTGCAGAGACACGCCATAACATTCAAAGTTGCAAAAAATTGCCAAAAACACCATAATACGGAGAGCCAAAAAAATGACCAAAAGAGCAAGGCTATAGTATGGCAAAAACGTCAAAAAAGGACATGTCACAAAAACGGCTTAAAACAGCTTTAAACTATATTAGATAGCGTGCAGAGACACACCATAGCGTTGAAAGTTGCAAAAACGGCCGAAAACACCATAAGATGTTGAATCGAAAAAATGACCCAAGAAGCAAGGCTATAGTATGGCAAAAACGTCAAAAAATGACACGTCCCAAAAACAGCTGAAAACAGCTTTAAACCACATTAAATAGCGTGCAGAGACACACCATAGCATTGAAAGTTGCAAAAACGGCCAAAAACACCATAATGTGGACGGTCGAAAAAATGACCAAAAGAGCAAGGCTATAGTATGGCAAAAACGTCAAAAAAGGACATGTCACAAAAACGGCTTAAAACAGCTTTAAACTATATTAGATAGCGTGCAGAGACACACCATAGCGTTGAAAGTTGCAAAAACGGCCGAAAACACCATAAGATGTTGAATCGAAAAAATGACCCAAGAAGCAAGGCTATAGTATGGCAAAACGATCCAAAAATGACACGTCCAAAAACAGCTGAAAACAGCTTTAAACCACATTAAATAGCGTGCAGAGACACACCATAGCATTGAAAGTTGCAAAAACGGCCAAAAACACCATAATGTGACGGGTCGAAAAAATGACCAAAAGAGCAAGGCTATAGTATGGCAAAAACGTCAAAAAAGGACATGTCACAAAAACGGCTTAAAACAGCTTTAAACTATATTAGATAGCGTGCAGAGACACACCATAGCGTTGAAAGTTGCAAAAACGGCCGAAAACACCATAACAATGAGAACCAAAAAAATGACCAAAAGAGCAAGGCTATAGTATGGCAAAAACGTCAAAAATGACACGTTCCAAAAACAGCTGAAAACAGCTTTAAACCACACTAAATAGCGTGCAGAGACACGCCATAACATTCAAAGTTGCAAAAAATTGCCAAAAACACCATAATACGGAGAGCCAAAAAAATGACCAAAAGAGCAAGGCTATAGTATGGCAAAACGTCAAAAAGGACATGTCACAAAACGGCTTAAAACAGCTTTAAACTATATTAGATAGCGTGCAGAGACACGCCATAGCGTTGAAAGTTGCAAAACGGCCGAAAACACCATAAGATGTTGAATCGAAAAATGACCCAAGAAGCAAGGCTATAGTATGGCAAAAGTGTCAAACAATGACACGTCCCAAAAACAGCTGAAAACAGCTTAAAACCACATTAAATAGCGTGCAGAGACACACCATAGCATTGAAAGTTGCAAAACGGCCAAAAACACCATAATATGGCAAGTCAAAACAATGACCCAAAGAGCAAGGCTATAGTATGACAAAAACGTCAAAAATGACATCGTTTCCAAAAAACAGCTGAAAACAGCTTTAAACCACACTAAATAGCGTGCAGAGACACGCCATAACATTCAAAGTTGCAAAAAATTGCCAAAAACACCATAATACGGAGAGCCAAAAAAATGACCAAAAGAGCAAGGCTATAGTATGGCAAAAACGTCAAAAAGGACATGTCACAAAATCGGCTTAAAACAGCTTTAAACTATATTAGATAGCGTGCAGAGACACGCCATAGCGTTGAAAGTTGCAAAAACGGCCGAAAACACCATAAGATGTTGAATCGAAAAAATGACCCAAGAAGCAAGGCTATAGTATGGCAAAAAGCGATCAAAAAATGACATCGTCCCCAAAAACAGCTGAAAACAGCTTTAAACCACATTAAATAAGCGTGCAGAGACACACCATAGCATTGAAAGTTGCAAAACGGCCAAAAACACCATAATGTGGACGGTCGAAAAAATGACCAAAAGAGCAAGGCTATAGTATGGCAAAACGTCAAAAATGACATCGTTCCAAAAACAGCTGAAAACAGCTTTAAACCACACTAAATAGCGTGCAGAGACACGCCATAACATTCAAAGTTGCAAAAATTGCCAAAACACCATAATCGGAGAGCCAAAAATGACCAAAAGAGCAAGGCTATAGTATGGCAAAAACGTCAAAAAAGGACATGTCACAAAAACGGCTTAAAACAGCTTTAAACTATATTAGATAGCGTGCAGAGACACGCCATAGCGTTGAAAGTTGCAAAAACGGCCGAAAACACCATAAGATGTTGAATCGAAAAAATGACCCAAGAAGCAAGGCTATAGTATGGCAAAAACGTCAAAAAATGACACGTCCCAAAAACAGCTGAAAACAGCTTTAAACCACATTAAATAGCGTGCAGAGACACACCATAGCATTGAAAGTTGCAAAAACGGCCAAAAACACCATAATGTGGACGGTCGAAAAAATGACCAAAAGAGCAAGGCTATAGTATGGCAAAACGTCAAAAAGGACATGTCACAAAAACGGCTTAAAACAGCTTTAAACTATATTAGATAGCGTGCAGAGACACACCATAGCGTTGAAAGTTGCAAAAACGGCCGAAAACACCATAACAATGAGAACCAAAAAAATGACCCAAAGAGCAAGGCTATAGTATGGCAAAACGTCAAAAAGGACATGTCACAAAAACGGCTTAAAACAGCTTTAAACTATATTAGATAGCGTGCAGAGACACACCATAGCGTTGAAAGTTGCAAAAACGGCCGAAAACACCATAAGATGTTGAATCGAAAAAATGACCCAAGAAGCAAGGCTATAGTATGGCAAAAACGTCAAAAAATGACACGTCCCAAAAACAGCTGAAAACAGCTTTAAACCACATTAAATAGCGTGCAGAGACACGCCATAACATTCAAAGTTGCAAAAAATTGCCAAAAACACCATAATACGGAGAGCCAAAAAAATGACCAAAAGAGCAAGGCTATAGTATGGCAAAAACGTCAAAAAAGGACATGTCACAAAAACGGCTTAAAACAGCTTTAAACTATATTAGATAGCGTGCAGAGACACACCATAGCGTTGAAAGTTGCAAAAACGGCCGAAAACACCATAACAATGAGAACCAAAAAATGACCCAAAGAGCAAGGCAATAGTATGGCAAAAACGTCAAAAATGACACGTTCCAAAAACAGCTGAAAACAGCTTTAAACCACATTAAATAGCGTGCAGAGACACGCCATAACATTCAAAGTTGCAAAAAATTGCCAAAAACACCATAATACGGAGAGCCAAAAAAATGACCAAAAGAGCAAGGCTATAGTATGGCAAAAACGTCAAAAAAGGACATGTCACAAAAACGGCTTAAAACAGCTTTAAACTATATTAGATAGCGTGCAGAGACACGCCATAGCGTTGAAAGTTGCAAAAACGGCCGAAAACACCATAAGATGTTGAATCGAAAAAATGACCCAAGAAGCAAGGCTATAGTATGGCAAAAACGTCAAAAAATGACACGTCCCAAAAACAGCTGAAAACAGCTTTAAACCACATTAAATAGCGTGCAGAGACACACCATAGCATTGAAAGTTGCAAAAACGGCCAAAAACACCATAATGTGGACGGTCGAAAAAATGACCAAAAGAGCAAGGCTATAGTATGGCAAAACGCCAAAATGACATCGTCCCAAAAACAGCTGAAAACAGCTTTAAACCACATTAAATAGCGTGCAGAGACACGCCATAACATTCAAAGTTGCAAAAAATTGCCAAAAACACCATAATACGGAGAGCCAAAAAAATGACCAAAAGAGCAAGGCTATAGTATGGCAAAAACGTCAAAAAAGGACATGTCACAAAAACGGCTTAAAACAGCTTTAAACTATATTAGATAGCGTGCAGAGACACGCCATAGCGTTGAAAGTTGCAAAAACGGCCGAAAACACCATAAGATGTTGAATCGAAAAAATGACCCAAGAAGCAAGGCTATAGTATGGCAAAAACGTCAAAAAATGACACGTCCCAAAAACAGCTGAAAACAGCTTTAAACCACATTAAATAGCGTGCAGAGACACACCATAGCATTGAAAGTTGCAAAAACGGCCAAAAACACCATAATGTGGACGGTCGAAAAAATGACCAAAAGAGCAAGGCTATAGTATGGCAAAAACGTCAAAAATGACATCGTTCCAAAACAGCTGAAAACAGCTTTAAACCACACTAAATAGCGTGCAGAGACACGCCATAACATTCAAAGTTGCAAAAATTGCCAAAAACACCATAATACGGAGAGCCAAAAATGACCAAAAGAGCAAGGCTATAGTATGGCAAAACGCCAAAAAGGACATGTCACAAAAACGGCTTAAAACAGCTTTAAACTATATTAGATAGCGTGCAGAGACACACCATAGCGTTGAAAGTTGCAAAAACGGCCGAAAACACCATAACAATGAGAACCAAAAAAATGACCCAAAGAGCAAGGCTATAGTATGCCAAAACGTCAAAAAGGACATGTCACAAAACGGCTTAAAAACAGCTTTAAACTATATTAGATAGCGCGTGCAGGGACACACCATAGCGTTGAAAGTTGCAAAAACGGCCGAAAACACCATAAGATGTTGAATCGAAAAAATGACCCAAGAAGCAAGGCTATAGTATGGCAAAAACGTCAAAAAATGACACGTCCCAAAAACAGCTGAAAACAGCTTTAAACCACATTAAATAGCGTGCAGAGACACGCCATAACATTCAAAGTTGCAAAAAATTGCCAAAAACACCATAATACGGAGAGCCAAAAAATGACCAAAAGAGCAAGGCTATAGTATGGCAAAACGCCAAAAAGGACATGTCACAAAAACGGCTTAAAACAGCTTTAAACTATATTAGATAGCGTGCAGAGACAAACCATAAGCGTTGAAAGTTGCAAAACGGCCGAAAACACCATAAGATGTTGAATCGAAAAAATGACCCAAGAAGCAAGGCTATAGTATGGCAAAACGCCAAAAATGACATCGCCCCAAAAACAGCTGAAAACAGCTTTAAACCACATTAAATAGCGTGCAGAGACACACCATAGCATTGAAAGTTGCAAAACGCCAAAAAACACCATAATGTGGACGGTCGAAAAAATGACCAAAAGAGCAAGGCTATAGTATGGCAAAACGTCAAAAAGGACATGTCACAAAAACGGCTTAAAACAGCTTTAAACTATATTAGATAGCGTGCAGAGACACACCATAGCGTTGAAAGTTGCAAAAACGGCCGAAAACACCATAACAATGAGAACCAAAAAAATGACCCAAAGAGCAAGGCTATAGTATGGCAAAAACGTCAAAAATGACACGTTCCAAAAACAGCTGAAAACAGCTTTAAACCACACTAAATAGCGTGCAGAGACACGCCATAACATTCAAAGTTGCAAAAAATTGCCAAAAACACCATAATACGGAGAGCCAAAAAAATGACCAAAAGAGCAAGGCTATAGTATGGCAAAAACGTCAAAAAAGGACATGTCACAAAAACGGCTTAAAACAGCTTTAAACTATATTAGATAGCGTGCAGAGACACGCCATAGCGTTGAAAGTTGCAAAAACGGCCGAAAACACCATAAGATGTTGAATCGAAAAAATGACCCAAGAAGCAAGGCTATAGTATGGCAAAAACGTCAAAAAATGACACGTCCCAAAAAACAGCTGAAAACAGCTTTAAACCACATTAAATAGCGTGCAGAGACACACCATAGCATTGAAAGTTGCAAAACGGCCAAAACACCATAATGTGGACGGTCGAAAAAATGACCAAAAGAGCAAGGCTATAGTATGGCAAAACGCCAAAAAGGACATGTCACAAAACGGCTTAAAACAGCTTTAAACTATATTAGATAGCGTGCAGAGACACACCATAGCGTTGAAAGTTGCAAAAACGGCCGAAAACACCATAACAATGAGAACCAAAAAAATGACCAAAAGAGCAAGGCTATAGTATGGCAAAAACGTCAAAAATGACACGTTCCAAAAACAGCTGAAAACAGCTTTAAACCACACTAAATAGCGTGCAGAGACACGCCATAACATTCAAAGTTGCAAAAAATTGCCAAAAACACCATAATACGGAGAGCCGAAAAAATGACCAAAAGAGCAAGGCTATAGTATGGCAAAAACGTTAAAAAAAGACACGTCGAAAAAACAGCTAAAAACAGCTTTAAACCATATTAAATAGTGTGCAGAGACACGCCATAGCATTCAAAGTTGCAAACACGGCCAAAATCACCATAACATGGCAAGTCGACAAAATGACCCAAAGAGCAAGGCTATAGTATGGCAAAAATGTAAAAAAAGGACACGTTCCAAAAACTGCTAAAAACATCTTTAAACCACATTTAATAGTGTGCCGAGACACGCCATAGCATTCAAAGTTGCAAAAACGTCAAAAAACACCATAATAAGGAGAACCAAAAAAATGACCTAAAGAGCAAGGCTATACTATGGCAAAAACGTCTATGAAAGACATGTTGCAAAAACTGCTAAAAATAACTTTAAACCACATTAAATAGCGTGCAGAGACACGCCATAGCATTCAAAGTTGCAAAAACGGCCAAAAACACCATAATATGGCAAGTCGAAAAAGTGACCCAAAGAACAAGGCTATAGTATGGCAAAAATGTCAAAAAATGACACATCCCAAAAAAAAAAATGAAAACAGCTTTAAACCACATGAAATAGTGTGCCGAGACACGCCATAGCATTGACATTTGCAAAAACGGCCAAAAACACCATAATATGGCAAGTCGAAAAAATGGCCCAAAGACCAAGGCTATAGTATGGCAAAAACGTCAAAAAATGACACGTCCCAGAATCTGCTAAAAACAGCTTTAAACCACATTAAATAGCGTGCCGAGACACGCCATAGCATTGAAAGATGCAAAAACGGCCAAAAACACCATAATATGGCAAGTCGAAAAAATGACTCAAAGAGCAAGGCTATAGTATGGCAAAAATGTAAAAAAATGACACATCTAAAAAAACAACTGAGAATGCATGAAACAGTGTGCTGAGATACACCATAACACAGAATGTTACAAAAATGTAATGTAACTGCGAGTACGTTCAACATGTTTATGAATCACCAGCAGCAGCTGTTTGAGCAACCGCTGACAAGAAGCCACAAACGGAGGGGTGGAAATTCCCAGCCGCAGGAGGAGGAAGCTACTACCTGAACATAACACCCCAAAGAGGAGGAAGTTTCTGCTACATGCCACCCCTAGGCCTGCCAACGAGAAGATACGGAGCGTGGATGGCGTGATGACGTGACGGGCCTCCAGATAAAAGAGGAACAACAGATAACTGAGAGCGCTTTCTGCTTGTGACGCTTTTGATTCATTATGCGCTAGTGTGGTTTTTCCTCATCTCGCTTCGACTCTCTGTTAGACAGTATTTGTAGCTCCTTTAACAGGGAGTAAGGTAACTGTTACTCATGATTTTCGCTTTTGACATCTTTATCTTTGATTAAAGCCTGCCTCGAGCAGTTTTAACCTTTTACTACCTAACTAACTGTGTGTTCCCCTTTTCATCCTTTTGAGAATGGCCAAAAAAGACAAAACAAAGACACGGGTTACTGGACAAAAAGCAGACTTTCTGTTTGTTTGTTGACTTGACCCGACGCTAAGAATGAAAAAAAAACCCAAAACAAAAAGAAAAAACCAAAGTCAGGCAATACTACACATTATTGGACGGTTTGCAATATTCTATACAATAGCATGTTTCAGCACGTTATTTTCTGGTGTCTGACAATAGTTGAAAACTACATTAAATAAAGTGCCAAGACATAAAATAGCATTAAACGTGGCAAACACAGCAAAAACACTATAATATGACAAGTCGAAAAAATGACCCAAAGAGCAAGGCTATAGTATGGCAAAAATGTCAAAAAATGACACGTTCCAAAAACTGCTAAAAACAGCTTTAAACCACACTAAATGGTGTGCCGAGACACGCCATAGCATTCAAAGTTGCAAAAACGGCCAAAAACACCATAATATGGCAAGTCGAAAAAATGACCCAAAGAGCAAGGCTATAGTATGGCAAAAATGTCAAAAAAGGACATGTCACAAAAACTGCTGAAAACAGCTTTAAACCACATTAAATAGCGTACCGAGACATGCCATAGCATTCAAAGTTGCAAAAACGGCCAAAAACACCATAATATGGCAAGTCGAAAAAATGACCCAAAGAGCAAGGCTATAGTATGGCAAAAACGTCAAAAAAGGACATGTCACAAAAACTGCTGAAAACAGCTTTAAACCACATTAAATAGCGTACCGAGACATGCCATAGCATTCAAAGTTGCAAAAACGGCCAAAAACACCATAATATGGCAAGTCGAAAAAATGACCCAAAGAGCAAGGCTATAGTATGGCAAAAACGTCAAAAATGACACGTTCCAAAAACAGCTGAAAACAGCTTTAAACCACACTAAATAGCGTGCAGAGACACGCCATAGCGTTGAAAGTTGCAAAAACGGCCGAAAACACCATAACAATGAGAACCAAAAAAATGACCCAAAGAGCAAGGCTATAGTATGGCAAAAACGTCAAAAATGACACGTTCCAAAAACAGCTGAAAACAGCTTTAAACCACACTAAATAGCATGCAGAGACACGCCATAACATTCAAAGTTGCAAAAAATTGCCAAAAACACCATAATACAGAGAGCCGAAAAAATGACCAAAAGAGCAAGGCTATAGTATGGCAAAAACTTTAAAAAAAGACACGTCGAAAAAACAGCTAAAAACAGCTTTAAACCATATTAAATAGTGTGCAGAGACACGCCATAGCATTCAAAGTTGCAAAAACGGCCAAAATCACCATAATATGGCAAGTCGACAAAATGACCCAAACAGCAAGGCTATAGTATGGCAAAAAAGTCAAAAAATGACACGTTACAAAAACAGCTGAAAACAGTTTTAAACCACACTAATTAGCGTGCAGAGACGCCATAGCATTGAAAGTTGCAAAAACGTCAAAAAACACCATAATAAGGAGAACCAAAAAAATGACCTAAAGAGCAAGGCTATACTATGGCAAAAACGTCTATGAAAGACATGTCGCAAAAACTGCTAAAAATAACTTTAAACCACATTAAATAGCGTGCAGAGACACGCCATAGCATTCAAAGTTGCAAAAACGGCCAAAAACACCATAATATGGCAAGTCGAAAAAGTGACCCAAAGAACAAGGCTATAGTATGGCAAAAATGTCAAAAAATGACACATCCCAAAAAAAAAAATGAAAACAGCTTTAAACCACATGAAATAGCGTACCGAGACATGCCATAGCATTGACATTTGCAAAAACGGCCAAAAACACCATAATATGGCAAGTAGCGAAAATGACCCCAAGCGCAAGGCTATGGTATGGCAAAAATGTCAAAAAATGACACATTTCAAAAACTGCTAAAAGCAGCTTTAAACCACATTAAATAGCGTACCAAGACACGCCATAGCATTCAAAGTTGCAAAACGGCCAAAAACACCATAATATGGCAAGTTGAAAAAAATGACCCAAAGACCAAGGCTATAGTATGGCAAAAACGTCAAAAAATGACACGTCCCAGAATCTGCTAAAAACAGCTTTAAACCACATTAAAAAAACAACTGAGAATGCATGAAACAGTGTGCTGAGATACACCATAACACAGAATGTTACAAAAATGTAATGTAACTGCGAGTACGTTCAACATGTTTATGAATCAGCAGCAGCAGCTGTTTGAGCAACCGCTGACAAGAAGCCACAAACGGAGGGGTGGAAATTCCCAGCCGCAGGAGGAGGAAGCTACTACCTGAACATAACACCCCAAAGAGGAGGAAGTTTCTGCTACATGCCACCCCTAGGCCTGCCAATGAGAAGATACGGAGCGTGGATGGAGTGATGACGTGACGGGCCTCCAGATAAAAGAGGAACAACAGATAACTGAGAGCGCTTTCTGCTTGTGACGCTTTTGATTCATTATGCGCTAGTGTGGTTTTTCCTCATCTCGCTTCGACTCTCTGTTAGACAGTATTTGTAGCTCCTTTAACAGGGAGTAAGGTAACTGTTACTCATGATTTTCGCTTTTGACATCTTTATCTTTGATTAAAGCCTGCCTCGAGCAGTTTTAACCTTTTACTACCTAACTAACTGTGTGTTCGCCTTTTCATCCTTTTGAGAATGGCCAAAAAAGACAAAACAAAGACACGGGTTACTGGACAAAAAGCAGACTTTCTGTTTGTTTGTTGACTTCGGCCGACGCTAAGAATGAAAAAAAAACCCAAAACAAAAAGAAAAAACCAAAGTCAGGCAATACTACACATTATTGGACGGTTTGCAATATTCTATACAATAGCATGTTTCAGCACGTTATTTTCTGGTGTCTGACAATAGTTGAAAACTACATTAAATAAAGTGCCAAGACATAAAATAGCATTAAACGTGGCAAACACAGCAAAAACACTATAATATGACAAGTCGAAAAAATGACCCAAAGAGCAAGGCTATAGTATGGCAAAAATGTCAAAAAATGACACGTTCCAAAAACAGCTGAAAACAGCTTTAAACCACATTAAATAGCGTGCAGAGACACACCATAACATTCAAAGTTGCAAAAACGGCCAGAAACACTGTAATATGGAAGTCGAAAAAAATGACCCAAAGAGCAAGGCTATAGTATGGCAAAAATGTAAAAAAAAAAGGACACGTCCCAAAAACTGCTAAAAACATCTTTAAACCACATTAAATAGTGTGCCGAGACACGCCATAGCATTCAAAGTTGCAAAAACGGCCAAAAAACACCATAAGATGTTGAATCGAAAAAATGACCCAAGAAGCAAGGCTATAGTATGGCAAAAACGTCAAAAAATGACACGTCCCAAAAACAGCTGAAAACAGCTTTAATCCACATTAAATAGCGTACCGAGACACGCCATAGCATTGACATTTGCAAAAACGGCCAAAAACACCATAATATGGCAAGTCGAAAAAAATGACCCAAAGAGCAAGGCTATAGCATGGCAAAAACGTCAAAAAATGACACGTCCCAAAAACAACTGAAAACAGCTTTAAACCACATTAAATAGCGTACCGAGACACGCCATAGCATTGAAAGTTGCAAAAACGGCCAAAAACACCATAAGATTTTGAATCGAAAAAATGACCCAAGGAGCAAGGCTATAGTATGGCAAAAATGTCACAAAATGACACGTTCCAAAAACTGCTAAAAACAGCTTTAAACCACATTAAATAGTATGCCGAGACACACCATAGCATTGACATTTGCAAAACCAGCCAAAATCACCATAATATGGCAAGTCGAAAAAACAACCCAAAGAGCAAGGCTATAGTATGGCAAAAATGTCAAAAAATGACACGTTCCAAAAACAGTTGAAAACAGCTTTAAACCACATTAAATAGCGTGCAGAGACACACCATAGCATTGAAAGTTGCAAAAAAGGCCAGAAACACTGTAATATGGAAGTCGAAAAAAATGACCCAAAGAGCAAGGCTATAGTATGGCAAAAATGTAAAAAAAAAAGGACACGTCCCAAAAACTGCTAAAAACATCTTTAAACCACATTAAATAGTGTGCCGAGACACGCCATAGCATTCAAAGTTGCAAAAACGGCCAAAAAACACCATAAGATGTTGAATCGAAAAAATGACCCAAGAAGCAAGGCTATAGTATGGCAAAAACGTTACAAAATGACACGTTCCAGAAATTGCTAAAAACAGCTTTAAACCACATTAAATAGCGTACCGAGACACGCCATAGCATTGACATTTGCAAAAACGGCCAAAAACACTATAATATGGCAAGTCAAAAAAAATGACCCAAAGAGCAAGGCTATAGCATGGCAAAAACGTCAAAAAATGACACGTCCCAAAAACAACTGAAAACAGCTTTAAACCACATTAAATAGCGTACCGAGACACGCCATAGCATTGAAAGTTGCAAAAATGGCCAAAAACACCATAAGATTTTGAATCGAAAAAATGACCCAAGGAGCAAGGCTATAGTATGGCAAAAATGTCACAAAATGACACGTTCCAAAAACTGCTAAAAACAGCTTTAAACCACATTAAATAGTGTGCCGAGACACACCATAGCATTGACATTTGCAAAACCAGCCAAAATCACCATAATATGGCAAGTCGAAAAAACAACCCAAAGAGCAAGGCTATAGTATGGCAAAAATGTCAAAAAATGACACGTCCCAAAAACTGCTAAAAACAGCTTTAAACCACATTAAATAGCGTGCCGAGACACGCCATAGCATTGAAAGTCGCAAAAACGGCCACAAACACCATAATATGGCAAGTTGAAAAAAATGACCCAAAGAGCAAGGCTATAGTATGGCAAAAATGTAAAAAATGACACGTCTAAAAAAACAACTGAGAATGCATGAAACAGTGTGCTGAGATACACCATAACACAGAATGTTACAAAAATGTAATGTAACTGCGAGTACGTTCAACATGTTTATGAATCAGCAGCAGCAGCCGTTTGAGCAACCGCTGACAAGAAGCCACAAACGGAGGGGTGGAAATTCCCAGCCGCAGGAGGAGGAAGGTACTACCTGAACATAACACCCCAAAGAGAATCAGAATCAGAATCAGAATCAGAATCAGAATGCTCTTTATTGTCATTATACAGTGTATAACGAGATTGGAGAGCTTCTCCATTCCTTCAGTGCAAGTACAAAAGCTTTTTACAGAATAAGTACGAAATAGGTAGAAAAATAGCAATAGGAATATGAATCAAAAATATAGAAATAAAAATAAAAATAGACTTATATACAGCTATGTACATGGGTGTGGAGGTATAAGTTAAATAATAAATATGAGTAGAGCGACTCGGTGTATTGCATGACATATTGCACAGTATGTGAAGTATATTGCACAGATAAAAATATATTGCACGGGAAATATATTGCACATGGAAGATAATTAGGGTGTGCACCGGGTGGATTGAGGTAGGGATGTGATGTATAATGTCTATTGTCTGTTGTGGTGTCCGGGGTGGTTATTTGTGAGAGTTCACGGTGGTGATGGCTCTCGGAAAGAAACTGTTTCTCAGTCTGTTTGTCCTTGCCTTGATGCACCTGTAGCGCCTGCCTGAGGGCATCAGGTCAAACAGCTGAGCGCCAGGGTGTGAGCTGTCCTTGATCATGTGATGTGCTCTGCTGAGGCACCGGGTGGTGTATATGTCCTCCAGGGAGGGGAGAGGGCAGCCAATGATCTTCTGGGCTGTTCTGACTGTCCTCCGTAGTCTCTCCCTGTCTGCCTCAGTGCAGCTCCTGTGCCAGGTGGTGATGCAGTAGGTCAGCAGGCTCTCGATGGACGAGCGGTAGAACGCCAGCAGCAGCTTCCTGTCCAGGTTGTTCTTCCTGAGGATTCTCAGGAAGTGTAGTTGCTGCTGAGCCTTCTTGATGACCGCTGTGGTGTTGTCGGTCCAGGAGAGGTCGTCGGAGATCTGGACTCCCAGGAACCTGAATGTGTGGACCCCCTCCACGCATTCACCGTTGATGTAGAGGGGGGGCGGGTCGGTTCTGTTCCTCCTGAAGTCCATAATGATCTCCTTTGTTTTTGTGGTATTTAGTGCCAGGTTGTTGTCTGAGCACCAGGTCGCCAGCTTCTGGACCTCCTCTCTGTAGGCTGTCTCACCTTCCCGTGAAATTAGTCCGACCACAGTGGTATCATCGGCAAATTTTACGATGATGTTGGTACTGTTGGTCGGACTGCAGTCGTAGGTGTAGAGACAGTACAGGAGGGGGCTCAGCACGCAGCCTTGTGGTGAACCAGTGCTCAGTGTCCGGGTGGCGGAGAAGTGGGGGCCAAGTCTCACAGTCTGGGGTCTGTCGGTCAGAAAGTCTTTGATCCAGCTGCATGTGAGGGGAGGGAGGCCCAGGATGGTCAGTTTGGTGGTCAGAATGTCCGGGATTATTGTGTTGAATGCCGAGCTATAATCCACAAAGAGCTTCCTGGCGTAGCTCTGCTGCTGTTCCAGGTGACACAGTACTGCATGCAGAGCTATGTCGATGGCGTCCTCCGTGGATCTGTTCGCATGAGTGAGTGGGGGGGTGCTGGGACCAGGTGTGGGTGGGGCCGGATAAGATGGGTGTCGCTGTGGTGATTCAAAACGGGCAAAGAAGCAGTGAAGC